>NC_079166.1:78402643-78457643 GCF_947568905.1 Ostrea edulis | reverse complement strand
TATCAATTTGGTCATATTAGGTCACTTCTGTTGCATCCAATGCAATCTTCAATTCTTCTGACTTTTATATTTCAGTTGAATGGACACTCCCAACAGTGTTCATGATCCCTTCAAACAAAATTTCAAGAATATATGAAAAATATCCACAGAAAATGGTGTATACAGCAACATTTATACCCCCCTAAAATTACTAGGTAATTGAATACTGTGAAATCTGCGCTGACCTGTGAAATTGATAACTAGTCAGTGTATAGAAAGTGCATTGTTCATTTTTCCTTAACGAACCGCTAAAACATACCTTTCCAGGGTCTTTCAATTATGATGTTCCCAATTGTCAAGGATGGTTTCCTTTAATTAAGCAGGTATATTTCTCACTGCAAGTTTACAACATCATAGTCTTCAAGGGAAGCTGTAAGAACAAAAGCAATACCATTATAGTATTTGGTGTGCATATAAATTTAGATAACACTGAAATGAGAATGAAGAAAATACAGAAAAACCACCTGACACTAAACTTAACAACCGTTGTAACTTCCTGGTTTGATGTACTAGAATACTTGTATCGTACACTGTACCTTTTTAAATGTTGAGGGTTTGGTGCTGTATACTCGTGATCATGTAGATGCACTTCATTGTTGTCTGGTACAGATATGTTGGTAGCAGTATCAACTTCGGTTCCTACATGTACGTTTGAAGCAGATGCTTCTGCTTCAGCAGGTTTCGTAACTTTGTGTCTATGAAAAAAAGTAATATACCATAAGTTGCTGTTTTTATTGACTTAAAGTGGCTCACTTATACACAACAAAGTTGTAGTTTCTGAAATAAGCACAGAATATGAGTGTTACAATCATTCTTTTCAAGGCCATGCGTCACTTTTACATAATTATACAATAAAGATATATGCCAGTTCTCTTGAAACACAATACAAAATTTAATCATGCAGGAGCCTATATAAAGGCAAGTAGTATCAAGAGTGTCCTGTCAACCCTTTCCCCTTTTCCTAGCAAGGTTATTTTTCTATATTGATACAATAAATAAGTGTTCCTTGCCCTCTTCAGACAGAAGGGAATTATGTAGTAAAAGATGTTAATAAATGTTGAAATCGATAACGAAGAAAAACTTACCCCCCCCCCCCCCCCCACCCCCCCCCCCCCCCCCCCCCCCCACCCCTATTTATGAAATTGTAGTACATGTAATTTTTTGCTCTTATTATTTTATTTTTATCAGTTCGTCTGTCAAAATCTTTTGTAGGCGTAGGCCCCTTACTTCGCCCCTCTGAAATATCTAAACAACACATCCAGTATATTCTGTCAGTTTATACACACGTGTGTTAATTTGACATGATTATTCGTTGAATTGTGATAATATTACGTACCTACATCTTTATATCCACCGCTTCCTTACTGTAGCATCGACTAGGAACCTAAATAAACTACATGGCAGGGTTTTTCCAGTCTCATGTATGCAGCCGATCGCTTAACAATACACCAAATTACATATTGGCGCCGATTCTCTGTTACGACTTTATATATTCCACATGTTGTTGTACCGGGAAGTAGTAAAACCGAAAGTGAAACCAAACGAGACTTACAGACCCTCTTATCGCCGAAAACTGCAACAAAAAATGGATTTTCCGTTTTATACCACGAAGTGCTATGTACTGATACCGCACAGGTTACGTGGGCGATTTTGACTGGCTAGCACGCTCTTCTAAAATTACGTTTGGAATTCTTTAGAGTTATTTATAAAAAGATAGCGCATCAGAGATGAATTAAAAATAACAGGCAATTTCGATTGATGTAGTTGTTTCACGCTTTTCACAAGCTATAGAGATTGGCCTTCTACTGGACTGGTATAATATAGAATATACTTATTATAAACAGTATAAGGTATTTAAGGCTTACAAAAAAGCATGTTTACGATTACATAAATCGAAATTAGGATGGAATAGACGGGGAAACCACACATTTCGGAGAAATAATCGCCGCCCCAAAAAATCAGAAAAATGGGGGGGGGGGGGGGGGGTGTCCATACTTCAGATGACTGTGAATTTTTCCATATCGGCACAGATCCGTAATATTAGGGATGCGGGGGAGGGGGTTCGCCGGAGAAGTTGGAAGTTGCACATGGCTTGTTTAAATTTCCTGACAGACAATGATACAAATATGATAGTCATGATAAAGACCTTCAGAACCTTAATTAGTGTGTGCATGGGGGGGGGGGGGGGGGGGTTATAGTGTTCGTCATTGCTGTCTCAATTTTTTCCCCTCAGGCTGGGAGGGGAGTATTCTTTGCTCCAGGGCTTCAATTCATAACTTTCAACCTTACATGCATTAATATCTTCTCATTCACTACTACATAGTACTATCAAAAATAGTGGAGGGGCCATTCTCGCAATATATCTTCATTTGCATGGATGAAAATAACAGTTAATGTGAAGGGTTGGCCAGTCGCCCCCGAAAAACATTGATATGTGTTTGCAGCGTTCTTAGTACTTATGGTGGGTTTCATAAAACTTCAATGCAACAACAGGTACTTGCCACATCAATACATACTACAAAGTCAATAACACATCACTAAAAAAAACTTTCCTTGCTCTATTTTGCATACTTCCAAATAATCTTTTATCTGTATTTTCTCTGACTTTCCATAGATCTGCATGAAACATGCAATATTGGCAGAAATATTTCTCATACTAGTTAATAGTTAACGAAGTTGTATTTACAGTAAGTCATAATTTCATTATTATCTTCATCAGACATGATTCCGACACGAAAATATTTTTAAATCTCCACTCGGGAAGTCTTATTAGCCGAGTGGCTTTATCTTCTGATGACATGTAAAATCCCGAAACGTACGAACAGCTTTGGGGTGTTTTTTTTTTTTTGAGTAACTAAAAATAACGTACAGCGTCTTCAATTCAATTTTTTTATTTTGTTAACAAAGCAATATGTTCAAGATTTTTTGGTAATAAACATCGTATCAATTTATTGTGATAATAAAACAATGAGACTTTATTTTTCAACACAACGAATATACAATTTTCATTCTGTGCGGTATCAGTACATAGCACTTCGTGGTATAAAACGGAAAATCCATTTTTTGTTGCAGTTTTCGGCGATAAGAGGCGACGAATGCAGTCATGTCATACATGGTTTTTAAGTTGAATGATTGTACAATACAACGGTACTAAATACATTTACATAGCATATTCCCTGGAAGCTCAAAAGGCCGACATTCTCAGGGGGTGCCATTCTGTGTCATTTGAAGCTAGGTACCTTGTGTTGTTATTAGTATACAGAGGTCATAAGTCATTTACAGAAACAAGTGCCTGTGTTATTTGTCTACATTATCGTCTTGTCATTGATAGGATTTCGTTTATACCTTTTTGATTTTCTTTATTTACCTTTCGTGATTGATACTGAACTAAAAAAAAATAACTGTTCACCATAGATGGCAATTCCAAATTATCATTTTTCGAGAAAATACGACGTGAAGCTCTGAATGCATCAGCGATAGGGTGGGCAGCACTTAAATTCCTAATCATGTTGAAAAAAGAAAAGCATAGAGACTGTATTTTTAACATTCGTATCTCAGAGCGATTTTGAAAGCAAAATTTTCAAAGAGGATCAATCTTTGACCTTGTATAATCCTGACCTCTTCAAGGTCAAACTCCAAAGAAAGTTTTAGGTGATGGTAATTGTTTTTACCACTCAATTTCCCTGTTAATATTTGGATGTGAAAAGCATCATGCTAAAATGAGAGTAAAAACTTTATAAGAAATGGTTCATAATAAGAAATGGTATTTGAACGCTCACATTTTAGGCAAAATGTCGGGAAGTGTATTCTTGATGCCATATTGTTTTAGACTTCGCTTTCAGACGAATGCAGAGTAACTGGTAATGCAACAAAATCTCTGTAGAATGAAATTCTTAAAACTGCAAAGTTAGGCGAGTATTCCTCATTGCTGCACATTTATGCTGTTTGTAATGTAATTTGTAGGCCCATCCGAAGCATTTTCCCTGAGATAGTAAATTCTTCTATCAGCAGGGACTGCTATAATCAGCTAATACAGCCGTCCAAGGACTACAATGCGTCTTCGAATGAAATATGTGTGATGTGGACTTATACATCCAATGTTTTACCACAAAATTTATCTTCTAACCACTTTGTTCTATGTTTTCCATCAGATGTTCTTACCGGGGGTTCGAGAAACCCTAGCAGTTCTGATTTGGAAGGCGTTGATGAAGCGCTCGAAAATCCTTCTACATTCAGAATGGGTGATGGAGATCTAAAACGTGAGAAATCTGAGCTTGAAGATAGTCCAATACTTCAACACCCAAAAAGAAAAAAAAACTGGACAAGGACACACACACACAGAGAGAGCGAGAGATAGAGAGAGAGAGAAGGGGGTATTAGAAATATCAAAATATTCCAGGTCAATACCATACGTGTTTATTTTGTCTCTTTAAAGGTCTAAAGGTGTTTGTAGTGGGTTCGTCATACAACGATATTGGACAGAGCCTTTCTCATTTTTGAGATTTTACAAGTGTGTGTCCGCATTTCATACAAAAATAGAAAAGACCTCGAATATGGCTGCGTAACAAATTTTATAAATTGTACAAAAAATGCATTCAGGAGGGTCGAATATACACCTAAAAATCGTCTAAAATTTACCTGGACCCATTGCGGGCCTTAAGGTTGCCCCCAAACCCCCTGCCTACTCGAGCGTCCACATCAAAAGTACCCTGGCTACGCCCCTGGTAACCTTTTATTAATCAATTTATGGTGCAACATTATGAAATGAAATTGTTTTACTGCTTCTAAATAAATTCTCATTTTCATTTTAATCAAAATAAAGCATATTTGCCCGATTTTTGTGTGATCTTAGCTACATTAATCGTTCCGTTCCGTCCTCCGTTCGCGTTTGAAAAGGACGTATATCTATAATAAACTTGAAATTTAACACCCACTACATGCAAGCCTCACAAGCATCATCAGGTTAAATGTATATGACATTTCAAGAGTTGGTTAATTCCAGAATTCAATGGCTACAGTATAGAATAAGAATACTGTATAGAATTATGCCGGTCAAGTGTATTTAAAAAAATATGTAGTATTTGATAACGATCTTTTTGCCACTCTGAAAATGAAACTATTGACATGTTGTCTTACAGTGTACAGAAGTCATATCTTAGTGGAATCATCTTAGTGTTCAAATATACAATGTCACTTCAGAGAGCAGGTTTTAATCTAACCAGTGTAACTTTATGGCGAAAAACCATTTCAGAATTCCAATGCAGTTATTAACTTTTTTATTGTCTTTACCAAGTAATACAGTTTTATAGTGTTCCAAATGGGCAGAGTGGAACATTTTATTTAACGAAAACAGTAAAATAAACAGAAAAAATCCCATTTATTGGATCTACAGTATGTACATTGTTTTCTTCTAAAATCTATTCATTGAATTGTCACATTAACGTTTTCAGTGCCAAGGATAGTATAAGTGTGGGAGTGAGTGGATTTTATGTATTCATTCATTTTTTATTTCATTTGATTAGTATTATTTATTTATATTTTTAACATATGTCACCATATATATATATATATATATATATATATATATATATATATATATGCACAGATAAAACATTTTCTTAAAAATCAGTTCCGTAGTTTTCGCAACACCTGGATTTGAGCAGATCAGTGGTGAAAATGATATATATGAGTCATCGTAGAATTAAACTTAACCCACTATGCAAGTCTCACAAACTGAAAAGTTCTAGACTCCAGCGAATAGGATCCCCGGGAGACCTGTGTTGGAGTTATACAAGAAAATAATGAAGACGCGATTTCTATATCAAGTTTTCCAAGTCTTAGTCAGAGTACAGTATGTTTGAAAGTAACCCAAGTCATAATAGGCCTATTTGTTTTTATTATTTTTATTTTGTTTTATTTATCTATTTTTATTTTTATTTTAGTCCTGAATTGAGGTACCAAGTTTAAAGATGGCTTGTGCTGAGCATTTTCAAATTTTATTTTTTCAATTTTAAGGTTTACAATGGTTAATTAAAGTATTTTATCGTCAAACTAAGTTTGAATATCAGATGTTGAGTTACAAATGAAATTTTGAATTCTGTATCTCGCCATCTTTGCTAGTCATGCAAGGGTTTACGATCCGCTCTGCGTCTAGCTATAGAGATCGTAAACCCTTGACTAGCGAAGATGGTGAGATACAGAACTCAAAATTGTGTGTAAAGTAAACAAGGCTCGTGCCATGCCTTTGTTTACATATAGATTAGCATGTTTAAAACAAAATATGAGATGTGCTAAACACTAGAAACTATATAATTGTGTTCAGAATAAACCTGTAATATATTAAATTAAAAAATATTTAACCGGTAACGGGACGTTTCGCAGCAAAAGACGTTTCGTACCGAGACGATTCGCACTAGGACGGTTGGCCCCTATTTGTGATGCGAAACGTCCCATGCATTTTCCAATTACTTTGTTTATTATCTATATAACTACATATCTAAGAAGTTTTGTCTGATTACATTTGATGTTAACATATATAGACAGGCATGATGCTAGTCCATTTACGCCGAATTTCCTCAATCAAATTAGATCTTGCTTTTAATTAGTACTTGAGTGTGATTGAAGTTTCCTTTTGATATAAAGCATTCATATTTAATGATATACAAGTCTGGTTGGACAGGGCAGCTTAAACATTTTATATATGATTTATGGTCGCATGTTCAAGTAATACAGAACATTCAATTTTTCATATTTCTTAATCAAAATTATACATGTATAGCCGGTATCAAGATCAAGATTTGTATAATATTGCGACGTTTAACATTTTCACTTACCTGACATCTTTGCTATCTTTGCTATGTACGGATTGAAGAGATTATTTTAATTTTATTTTTATAGTATATAAACGGAATCTCATAATTGAAAGGAGTCTCCTCATTATATTCTCCATGGAAATGACATCTGGAGCATCTCCAAATTATTATCGATCCCGGCAAACGCAAATTATAGATGCAATTAACTGAATATTTGAAGTGGTACCGCCATCGCGGTAGTTGTCTTTAATCTCGCTTAGATCACTTACCGTGCTAGTTTGTTGAGAGTGTTAATCCCTATAATTATAATTGCACCTGTTTGATTACTTCTATAACATAGACTATTAACTTATTTTTTAATCAGTATGGATATTTATAAACATTAATCTACAAATTAAAGAAAATAAAGACAATCACCAATGTAAGTTTAATATCTAAGTGCGAATCGTCCAAGGGCGAAATGTCTCAGGGTGAATCGTCTTTCGGGCGAATCGTCTTCGCACGAAACGTCCTATGGGGCGAAACGTCCCGTATTCGGTTAATTCTATTTTGTGTGTAAAGTAAACAAGGCTCGTGCCATGCCTTTGTTTACATATAGATTAGCATGTTTAAAACAAAATATGAGATGTGCTAAACACTAGAAACTATTTAATTGTGTTCAGAATAAACTTGTAAATTAAAAAATCTGCTTCAAACGAAACTTTTACTGGCATATTTAACCTATGCAAACAAACACATGGTACATGTCTTGCTTACATATCAAAGAATTGTGAGATCCCTATCTCCCATGTACCTTCACAACTGACATTCAAGTTTTGCTGAACAATGAAAAATGGAAAAATCAAATTTGAAAATTTTCCAGTTCAAATCATGTTCCTGCCTCTTTAAGAAATATTGTATGTTTATGTGTGCCTATCCTACTCTCCCTCTTTCCTTACGTCTGTCTGTTTGTATGTCTGTCTGTCTGTGTATCATTCCGTTTGTCTGTCTGTCTTTTGTGGAAACACTTGACATATCTTTGTTCGGATATTTTTATCGAAGTTCATTCTAATATTAGTTTGCCGGAAAGTGCGCCAGATACTCGCGTCAAACACTGTTTGTGTATCAACAATGGCAGATAAGTTTGTGTACTGAATATAATAACAAATATTGCAGGTATGATGTAGTACAGCTCGAACGCGATTCACCATTAATCTGTTTCGTCACATTTACTCTGTAAATGCATGTACATGGAATGCATCATACAAATTGGAACGATAATCAAAGAATCTATGAAGTGTTGATGGGATTCGTGATTGAACTTGTCAGCAAGGTTGACTCTTGTGAAAGAAAAATAGATTCATTGCCAACATGTAAATGGAAAATAGAAATTATTCATATTTTCTTACTATTGTAGAATAAAGGGTAAATGTAGATGATGCAAAACTAACAAATCATCGTGAAAAACATCTTCACAAGTCAAGGGTTTTTGATTCGTTGTCTCGAACTAACCCTTGACATCAGTGACTATCAAAAAGTAAGGCCCGTTCTGATTGTTTCCACAAAAGAGTGGGTTTCAATGAGAATGCGGTTCTATTTATAACAACGCGAAGCGAGAGATTCAAATAAAAACACGTGTATTGATACCTACAGGTATGGCTATTTCAATCGTTTAAGCAATATTGTCGTATTGAAAAAGATTTCCAAACTTGATCTACCAGTACTTGTCCATAAGTAAGTTGCCAGCGAAAATTTGATATCTCAATATATTTCATGTAAATCTATCATTTTCAAAATCGTCTTTTGGAGACAATTTTCCCTCTATGTGGATGAAATAAAAACCATTCCAATGAGAAATATCGAAAGTAACTGTTATATTTTTAAACAATGTTACGATGAAATATTGCAGAGAGATAACATTTTATTCATAATGTTAATTTTTTTTATTCCAAAATTACACATACTTATATAAAGAGTATGTACTCTCAAGTTAAACTTCGTGTTAAAATTGTCATATCTTTACAATAGATTCTTATATAATTATTCTGATACTGTGAATACTTTGAGATCAGTGCTTTTTATTTCATCAAAATTGATCAAGAAATGTGTTCAGAAAAATTGTTTGAAAATATATGGTTTTGTATGAAATCTGTAGTGAACATTTTCTTTTGGGAACTTTCTTATGGCCAAGTACTGTACTATCAATGAACGTAATTAGTGGTGTAAATATTACGATTGCTCGTGTTTATCAATACAGCAGTATGAGATTGCGTCGTTTGTATCCATGTACACCATAACAAGATGCAGTGATTTCATTGGATGTTTTATATATAGGGGATTGTGTGATGGTCTAATAAGCCCAACATTTTTATAGTGACTGATGTCAAGGGTTAGTGCGAGGTAGCGAATCAATAACCCTTGACTTGTGAAGATGCGTGAAAAATCAAACAATTATAGACATGCATTATTAACAATATATCCCATTTGCAATTTAAAAGACAGCTTCAAATAAACAAAATTAAGCATCAAATTTAAACTGGTTAAAAGGTAGGCATATATAATATCGTATATATTTTTGATTAAAGAAACTCTTGAACTCATTCATCTATTTAGTCATATTACTGTTTTTCTATTTAATAATTTGATAAAAACTGTTACAATAATTATTTCACTTTGAACAAATTAAGTGTTTAAATTACAAATTGCTTCTCGGAATCCTGTATTTTTGGCTTACAAAGCTGTCAGTGAACATTTGTAGAACATATCTCTTTTGCCGATTTTGACTTTTTCCTTTCACATACGTGTTGCCTTTAGAGCCTTGCTTTGTGGACAGGCCTTTGGTCTGTCCCGAGCTTTGCTCGATATCACCATTAATCTCTAAACTGATGTCTATAAGGAAACCTTGACTTTTATCTTTTGATAAGAAAGAATAGAATCTCTATTTCAATGTGATACAGATATATTTCATGTTGATGACACTACACCTTTTGTACAAAGCAGTTAACTGATGTAGAATTTTAATTAACTCTCCTCACTGAATTAGATTTGCCTGTTCATCTTAATTACAAGACATGGAATTATAGAAATTATATGTATCACATTCCCCAGGTATTGGTGGTTTACTAATGATAAATAGTTACTATGGTGTATTAGTGATATAACGAGGTTGTGGCTAGCCTTTCGTCTACTTGCTAATTACACCACATGCAACAAAGTTGCGGAGGGTATAATGTTTTTGACTCGACCGACAGTACTTTTTTGTCAGTGCAACTCCTCTTAGACCACTCAACAGAATTTTGTGAAACTTTATAGTTGATAAGGACACACTGTGTAGATGTGCATCTTCCCAGAAAATTTTGATTCAAAACTTTTTCGTGGAGTTATGCCCCTTTTGAACTTAAAATTTTGAACCCGTCTGTCCTGTTCTTGCAGTAATGCATAGCATTACCATTTATTATGTGAGGCATTGTCAAGCAATGTTGGAGCGTGGGGTATGTGAGCTTGCTCACTTCTGCTTTCTTTCATTTGAATAAAATTTCATGTATGTGATCAAAGACTGAACATTTTGAACAGACACGCCCCCCAAGCTGTTTCATGTTTTGTTTTGATTCTTATAGTTATGATTTTTCTTTTCATAAAATGTCTTGCTATAAACCGAGATCAAAGAATGAGATTATTTATGAAAGGGGTTTCAAAGTCAAAAAGAAAAGAGATACAGATAGAAAAAAAATACTATTTACAAACAATTAATATATATAACATGGACCCTTAAACTTAGAAAATTCAGGGTCTACGACCTCAAAAGTTCTAACTGTTAAGTGTTTCTCCAGTCTGAGTTTCCTCAGTGTTAACTTAGACGTACAGTATTTCAGTAATGTTACTTTGAATACTAAGGTTTTCGTAAATAGTATAATTTTCTAAATGGAGTTCCCGAAAGACTTCATGCTGCATAAGATGTAGCACTTTCAACCAAGTTATGAAATGTTTGCATCCTCTCACAATGAACAGAGAGGGGATATGTAGTCATGGACCATTAGTGAGTGGGTGTCAGTACACGGGTGTGTGTGTGTAACACTGAGCTTGTAGACACTTTACAGGCCACATTGTTTGTTCAATTGATTTGATACTTCACATGTAGATTTGTTAATATCAAGAGAGGAAGAAATCTACCGATTTTAGGGGCCAAAGGTCAAGGTCACTACAGGACTTAATAGAAAAAGCATGGAAACACTCTACAGGCCACATTGATTTGATACTTCACATGTAGCTTTTTTATCAAGAGGGGGATAAGTCTACTAATTTTAGGGACCAAAGGTCAAGGTCACTTCAGGATTTAATAGAAAAAGCTTGGAAACACTCTACATGCCACATTGATTTGATACTTCACATGCAGCTTTGTTATCAAGAGAGGAAGTATCTCATTGATTTTGGGGTCAAAAGGTTAAGGTCACTACAGGACTTCATAGAAAAAGCTTGTAGGTTTACACGAATTGTGAGGGGATATGCCCTGCTTTACGAATCTCTTGTTTACTATTAATGTACATGACTTTTAGTTAACATGTAGTTAAGATTTATGGTTGCTCTCATTTCAGCGTTGAGACATCGGTAGATCTCACCATGCCACCCTTAGACTGGGATAAGCTGATGGCTGCAAAGCCATCGGAACTCTCAGAGGAAGATGTGGAAGAATTTTATGAGTCTATTGTCTCGGTGAGTAAATTCATGTCAACTACTAACGTAACATTCTTAAGAATACATCAAATAAACAAATTTTGTTCATAAATAATGTGTATGCATGTTCATACAAACGTATAAAGTTCTTGTATGTAATAAGCTTGAAATGAATTATTTTATTGATAAAAAAATGTATATATTGTACAATCAGTTGCAGTAATATTATGATTTAAAAATAAAGAAATTGAAGGTAGAAATAACCAGACTTTTGGAAATACATGTACAACATTTTTATGTTTTATTTGTTTGATAGGTTTAGGTTGTGGTCATGATTTGAAATAAAAACCTATCTAAACATCACTGTCAACCTATCCAAACACCTCTGTAAACCTATCTAAACATCTCTGTAAACCTATCTAAACATCTCTGTAAACCTATCCAAACATCTCTGTAAACCTATCTAAACATTTCTGTAAACAAACATCTCTGTAAACCTATCTAAACATCTCTGTAAACCTATCTAAACATTTCTGTAAACAAACATCTCTGTAAACCTATCTAAACATCTCTGTAAACCTATCTAAACATTTCTGTAAACCTATCTAAACATCTCTGTAAACCTATCTAAACATCTCTGTAAAGCTACATCTGATTCTTCGTCAGTCAGCAGATTTGGTGTCTGTAATCTTCACTCTTCTCCAGAATGACTTAAACACCAGTCTTGCTTTGTTACATTAAATCTTCCTACAGACATTCATGTATGGTTCCGTTTGATTTTTGAAGAAGTGAGTTGATTAACAATTTGCAGCGAAACCATTATAATCTTATGTTAGTGATATATATATATATATATTATATTACAATTATAAGCATACCTTAGTGATGTGTATTATATTGCAGTACAATCCCGAGGATGAATCAAACGCAGGAAGACTACAGAAGTTATTTGACGTCTCCAGGGTGATCATGAAAAACAAGCATGAGTCATGTGAGGAAATTATGGAGGAGTATGAGAAAGAGGTCAAAGCCAGCAAGAAAAAAGGTCTGTAAAACGGAAAAAACATAATGGTTGATTTTTCTCTCCTGGAAGCTAGCAACAAAACTTGATACATGTATGACTATACACAGTATGAGGGCTTATTTTGTGTAAGAAAAATTTGACACAATTGCATCTGATGAACTATTTGGTGTAATCATGCTTTACCGCTTGTTCTGTGTTTAATATTAGAGCTCATCTTAGTTCAGTACTGTCATGAATCTGTGCAGTTGCTTTTTCTTTTCCGTCCAAGGAGCTGAAAAGTTGAATCCCGTGAAAATAATTAGTTTAAATGTATAGTATTAACCATTAGACTGAGACAGACTGTAAGAACCATCATATGTGATTGATTTTAAAGCTTGATTTAAATTCTAAGGACAATTTATTAATTTAATAAATACCGGGTATTTGTATTGCAGAGGAGTCGATGGCCTCCAAAGAAAAGGAAATGCAGAAGAAGATATCAGAGTTAGAGGTCAGTATCAGATAAAAATCGTTAAATGATTCCAATTTATTAAAATAGATTATGAATCATTAATAATCAAAATAATCGTTCAAGAGCAAGTGCATATCAAAATTATGATAATGTATATTTGTTAACTGTACTGTAGATGTACATTTGTCCATGCCAGACATATTAACACTAACTCCACACTCAGAAAAAAACTGCAGAATTTGATTGCGGACAGAAAGTTTACAGTCTATAGGGTGACAAGTTTATAGCAAAATAATGTGACGCTTTGTATTCATATACAATGGAGCCTCGTTAATCCGGACGCTTTGTATTCATATACAATGGAGCCTCGTTAATCCGGACGCTTTGGTTCACAGCAAAATCGTCCGGATAACTGAATCGCATATTTTCTAACCAATATATGCTTACTTTATTGATGTGTAGTGACTTAAACACATTCTATCATTGGATTCAACCTTTTGCATTGGTAAATATCTAGCAACGCGCATCTATTATTTTCATGATCCGATAATAACGGAACAAAACTCGGATGAAACCAACATTTCGGGTACATACAAAATTTAATTGTCATTTTCCTTGAAATGGTAATTTTCTCACTTCTACCCAGAGTTTAAAAATTCGAAAGCTATAAAGTCCTACAACGTAACAAGAATCAATCGTACACAAGTACATTCTACATGCGTGACATTCTAAACATTAAAAACTTACTACATATACATGTGCATGAATGTAAGTGTATATTTCACGCCAATCAACAGTATAAAATCCAGAATCTAGAAGTATAATCTACACTCTTTGGATTTGAATGAGCCGATATCAATTTACGAATCAGTACAATTGATATGTGTAGCAGCTAGTTTAAAAAACAAAATATCATTACGACATAATATTTAATTTATTAATACTACTAAGCTATTGATAAAGACTATAAAATAATATACTACAGATTTATTTACAAAATTCAACACTACACGCAATACAGATCTTATCTGCAAATATTGGCAATGCAATGTCTCAATCGGCATGTGCTATCTACCTGACATACCACCACACACCACCTAATTAAAAGGAGGTGTTGTTAGGGTACAGGTAATTGCTTCAATTAGACAGTTTCACTTGTTTTCTTTATAATTCACGCCTTGTTAAAATTGTCCCAACACAGACCTTCCCTCAAAAAAATTATCATTCGGATTAACGGTACTATTTTGAATGCATTTTAACGTTTTGTAGTAAGAAATGACTGCCCGGATCCGGAATGCGAATTTCCGAATTAATGATGCAAAATAATGTATAAAAATTCAATTCCCTAGAAAAATCGTCCGGAAGATGAAGCGTCCAGATTAATGGCGCCCGGATTACCGAGGCTCCATTGTATTTGTACTGCATCTTACAAAGTTAGGTGTACAAAGTTCTGTAGCATTTTGAACCCATGGACTAAACTGAAAATACAAATCCGTGGAAGTATGACCCCCCCCCACCCCCCCCCCCCCACCCCCCCGGAAAGAAATATGTCTGTAGTAGTTCTAGAGTGCATGTCGTTACAAAACTCTTAATGATTTAAAAACAAAAATCAATAAAATACTTTCTCAGTGGTAAAAATGTATGAATGGAGTTTTACCTTGAACTCAGTGTACCCACAGTTTGTTGAATTCTGCATGTCTTTGTTAACAGAAATATGGAGGTGAAGGAAGTGCAGGGGGTGGGGGAACCTCCAGGATGGTTCGCGACCAGATGCGTGACCTTGAGAGGCAGAATGAGGAGTTAACTTCAGAACTTCGGGACATCCAAAGTGAGCTAACCAAGGAGAAGAGA
Organism: Ostrea edulis; assembly: GCF_947568905.1. Classification (NCBI taxonomy): domain Eukaryota; kingdom Metazoa; phylum Mollusca; class Bivalvia; order Ostreida; family Ostreidae; genus Ostrea; species Ostrea edulis. The sequence continues at coordinate 78,442,816 of NC_079166.1, read as the reverse complement.
GCTGCTGAAACTGTAAGATAATACATCACTGTAGCTATCTGTAGACAATACAGGATTGTAGCTATCTGTAGATAATTGTAGCTATCTGTAGATAATACAGGATTGTAGCTATCTGTAGATAATACAGGATTGTAGCTATCTGTATATAATTGTAGCTATCTGTAGATAATTGTAGTTATCTGTAGATAATACAGGATTGTAGCTATCTGTAGATAATACAGGATTGTAGCTATCTGTATATAATTGTAGCTATCTGTAGATAATACAGGATTGTAGCTATCTGTAGATAATACAGGATTGTTGCTATTTGTAGATAATATAGGATTGTAGCTATCTGTATATAATTGTAGCTATCTGTAGATAATACAGGATTGTAGCTATCTGTAGATGATTGTAGCTATCTGTAGATGATTGTAGCTATCTGTAGATAATTGTAGTTATCTGTAGATAATACAGGATTGTAGCTATCTGTAGATAATACAGGTTTGTAGCTATCTGTAAGATAATGTGTAACACCTATGATTATAGTTAGGTTATTGCAGAATATTTTTCAGAATCGAAATAAAGTTGTATTGCAGAATGTAAAAACATTAATTCAATCTAATAAATTTGAAGAAAATAAGATAATGTAGTCTCATTTTTAGATAATCATCAGAACAATTTAATGATTTTGATTAATAGGTTAGAAAGCACAATGGTTTTAATCTTATGAAAATTGTGTTATTGCAGTACAGTGAAAAGATCGGTGAGATGGAGAAAGACCTAAAAGAATACCGTGAAGAGGTAAATAGAAATACAGTTCTGGGCAGTGTCACTTATCTGTTTCTCTCATGTATTAACGAATACTGTGAAGAGGTAAATAGAAATACAGTTCTGGGCAGTGTCACTTATCTGTTTCTCTCATGTATTAACGAATACTGTGAAGAGGTAAATAGAAATACAGTTCTGGGCAGTGTCGCTTGTCTGTTTCTCTCATGTATTAACGAATACTGTGAAGAGGTAAATAGAAATACAGTTCTGGGCAGTGTTGCTTGTGTGTTTCTCTCATGTATTAACGAATACTGTGAAGAGGTAAATAGAAATACAGTTCTGGGCAGTGTCGCTTGTCTGTTTCTCTCATGTATTAACGAATACTGTGAAGAGGTAAATAGAAATACAGTTCTGGGCAGTGTTGCTTGTGTGTTTCTCTCATGTATTGCACCTGTATTCTCGTCATAACGTAAACTGAAATTATTACAAAGTGATTTGTCTTCAGTGGAAATAAGAACCATTTTAGATATAATTCTGAAAAAAAATCTTAACAGAGATAGAATGTATAGGCTTGTGGGAAAATTGTAAATCTGATGATCATAAAGTTCTCATAACCATGAATATTGACAAAACATTAAAACGTCACTCTTCATGTGTAATGTCTTTGAGACTGTATTTTATGTATAACTGTTGATTTCATGTTTTTCTATGATTTACCCAGAATGACAGATTGAAGAGTGAAGTTAGTGACTTCAAGATGCACATGGAAGCCCAGAGGGACAAGCTAGTCTCCACCAAGGGAGGGGAACTAGATTACAGAGAAAAAATGGCCCGCAAAAACCGTGACCTGGCAGAGGCCATGGAGGAACTACAGGTCTGATGTAGTACTCAAACAATTAACATAATATTCATTCATTTATTTGATTTACGGTCAAACCTTGTTATATTGAATTGGATGGGACTGAGAAAAAAACTTCGTAATATCCAAGGATTCAAGATATTGAGGGTAAAATACTTAAAGAATAAGCGGTTGGGACTTCCGAATCACTTCGACATGGTATTCAAGATATCGCTGTATGAGATACTGAAGTTCAACTGTATTTACATTTCTGTATGTGTGAATTTTCATATCAAATTGTAGGAGTGACTTTTCATAGTTTTCATTGTTTACTACATATCCCTTTTTCCACAAAATACCACGAAGTTTTGATGAAGAGATTTTTCTTCATTTTATTCATACCCCCATTTTGTCATGATTTTCATATTGATATTGTATGAATTTGACCTTTTATGAACTTTAGAAGTTTGGAGTTTCCAGTTGTGCCAACCTTTTATTTGACTTTTGCAGAATTTGACTGATGCCAATGAGGAATATCAGAAACAAGTGGAGGACATGAAGGCTCAAATTGAGGATGCTGTAGGACAGGTGGAGAGGACGACTGAGGACTATGTCAAACTAAAGGTAAGGAACAAAGGGAGCACTGAGGACTATGTGAAATGAAAGGTAAGGAATAAAGGACGACTGAGGACTATGTCAAATGAAAGGTAAGGAACACTGAGGACTATGTCAAACTAAAGGTAAGGAACAAAGGACGAATGAGGACTATGTCAAATGAAAGGTAAGGTCCAAGGGAACACTGAGGACTATGTCAAATGAAAGGTAAGGAACAAAGGAACACTGAGGACTATGTCAAATGAAAGGTAAGGAACACTGAGGACTATGTCAAATGAAAGGTAAGGAACACTGAGGACTATGTCAAATGAAAGGTAAGGAACAAAGGAACACTGAGGACTATGTCAAATGAAAGGTAAGGTCCAAAGGAACACTGAGGACTATGTCAAATGAAAGGTAAGGAACACAGGACTATGTCAAATGAAAGGTAAGGAACAAAGGGAGCACTGAGTATAATGTCAAACTAAAAGTAAAGTTTAAAAGGACTTTGGATGACTATGCCAAACACCCTGCTGCCTAATCTTTGTTATGTTATACTTGATAAAATACTGTTAAAACTTAAAAGTATAAAACCTAAAGGGACCAATGAGGGCATTATTAAACAAAATATAAGGCTCAAAAGGACTTTGGATGGCTATGTCAATCTAAAGGTGAAGCTGAAGGACACAGAGAACTTTTGTCAAACGAAAGATCTGAAAGTGTCAAACTAATGATCAGATATCAACAACAGACTAAAGATAGGCCGAAAGGAAGCGTCAGAAAATGTCAAACTCAGGATCAGAGGCCAACAACAGACTAAAAATAGGCCCAAAGGAAGCATCAGAAAATGTCAAACTAAGGATCAGAGGCCAACAACAGACTAAAAATAGGCCCATAGGAAGCATCAGAAAATGTGAAACTAAGGATCAGAGGTCAACAACACACTAAAGATAGGCCCAAAGGAAGCATCAGAAAATGTCAAACTAAGGATCAGAGGTCAACAACAGACTAAAGATAGGCCCAATTGGAGCATCAGAAAATGTGAAACTAAGGATCAGAGGTCAACAACACACTAAAGATAGACCCAAAGGGAGCATCGGAAATTGTCAAACTAAGGATCAGAGGTCAACAACACACTAAAGATAGAGTAGAGGACCACTAAGAACCGTCATAGAAATAAGAAAGTGAAAGTAGAGGTCAATTCTAGTTCCTATGAGGACATCTAAAACCTAAGTTAACTACCAATGAGAGCTATTTCACACTAAAGGTATGGGCATGAAAATTAGGATTTTGGGACTACAATTAAAGTATGCCAAACTAAAGGTGGAAATTGAGGAATAGTGTAAATCATTTCAAACTAAAGGTGACGTGATACAGTCCCGTCATTTTACATACTGTCAAGATCACGATACTGTCCCAATATTTTACTTACTGTCAAGATCTTGTGTGTTTTTTAAATTTCAGCAAGTTCTAGCTCAGAGTGATGCAGTGACTGACAAACTGAGAGAAGAGAATGAAGTCTTGAAAGCTCAGGTTTGTGTTGCCTTTAATTTTATTAACATTTTGATCTTAATGTTTAGAATGAGTAATTGAAATAATAAAAAGCTCTAGATCAAAGTCAGACGATGTCTACAGAATATGTACACTGTATTTGGTGCTTTGTGTAAAAAAGTTTTGAAATTTTGTGAAATATTCTGTCAATGTAAATGGATTACAGTGTATGATAAAGTACATAAATTTTAGGTGATTGATCTCAATGAACAAGTGCAGTCCAAGACAGATGCAGACGATGCCATCATGGTTGCCGTTAACAACAAAGTGGAGGAGTGGAAGGTGAAATAATTCTGCAAAATTAGAATTAGGAAAAAAAAATTAAAGAGAGAGATCAGATTGCATTGCCTCTATCTATTCAGATAAATAATACTATTTAGTAAATTGACACACATGGATTTTTGAGAAGAAGATATTTTCATGTTTAAAAGAAAAAAATTGCTTAGTTTTGTAGATCCAGGTACTTTGTACAATAATTTGAGAACGAGGTCTAATGTTTCACACACTAGATTACATTATAAGAATTATTAAAACCAAACGCACAAAATATTAATCCAAGTAGTAGAAATAATTTTGTTAAAAATTTTGTATTTAGAAAATTATTTGCTGAAAATCCCTATTTGTTTACTCTCTTGGTTTATCTGTAATTCGCTCCTTTAGAATATGATACAATTTTATGTAAGATCTTCTGAATTTTAAATTTCCAAAATTTTGGAATAGTCCTGTCTCAAATATTTTTTCTTTAACTGTAATGACTTACAGCTCCAAGGAAAATCTCTATCATTTGCAGAACCATAACTGCCGTAACTTAGTACTTTAATTAAGCTTTTGTGGTACATGCAATTGTAGACCGATGTATTTGATAGTTACATTTATAAACTTAGGAAGAATTTTTCAGATGACACTGAGGACTGAGTAGAAAATTACTGACAGCATTGAAATACTCTACTTCCTGTCCACGGGGACTTCATTTTGTGTTATTTCATGAGAGTACGAAGTTGCAAACATTTAGTTCTTGTGATATTTTCTGTTGCATATCATAATAATTGCTGAGCTTGCAACAAATGTTCTGTCTCATTTATAAATCAAAAACCCTAGTCACATGATGATAAAAACTCACAAATATTTCTGGATCTACAATATGTGTAGGTGAATCAATGTTGGTATAACATTGTAGAAACTTTGAATTTGTTGTAGGAAATTTTACAAGAAAAAGATGAGCAGATGCTGGAACTTCAGGAGGAAAATATTCGTATGAGAGACCAGTTAATCGCAGCCAACATGGACGCGGACAAAGCATCAGTGGCCGCACTGTCCAAAGTGGTCAAAGAAAAGGACAAGCAGATCGAGGACCTGACCGAGCAAATCAAGCAGTTTGTGGACGAGATGGAGAAGAACACGGCCATTATTGAAGATTTGCAGGCAGAACTGAAAAAATGTAGGAGGGTGTTTTCATTTATTCTGATATTTGTTACATGTTCAGATAATATTAAACTATGAACATTAAATTGTTCTGAGTGGGTAGCATGAATATCCGTTGACATGTACAAAGTCTATCTAAATGAACATTAAATTAGATTCAAAAGTGTTTGTAATAAAATGTTACCTGTAAATGGAAAGTAATCTTTTATATAGATGAAAAATGATTGAAGAAATTTAGAGCAATAATGGAAATTAGACTAATTTCCTAGTACATGTTATTCAGTGAAACATTGTAATATCTTATGGAAATAACTACTGCTGCTAAATATGAATGATAATGATGTGATTTTGATTGTAGCTGGGCTGGGATCAGGTGACAGTCAACAGAAAAAGATCCGAAATCTACAAAAGGACGTGGATTACCAACGGGAGAAAGTGACAGAACTGGAAAAAGAACTCAAAATGGTACGTAACGGTATTGAGTGAGGTGGTAGTCATCTGAGCAATCTCCTATTTGTTTAATAGATCTGACTGTAAAGGAATACTCATATACATGTACGATGAAACTCCCACATCCTGTGAGGGTGATTAAGCAAAAGTTATTCCAAATAGACAAGCTCCCCATCACCCTCACCCCACCCAACACCCCCACTCTAAAAGATATACAAGGTTCATTTAGGGACTGAATTGGCCCTGTGAATATTTACCGAAAGAATTTAGATCTGATGATTTCTTCTTGTACATGTGTTCAACTTGTACTTTGATCAAAGATTCTGACTATCACACATAATTTTTATAGTAGTTTGTACCCTATTACATCAGGGAGGGGGAGGGTGCAGTGATTTTTGAAGGCCCATTTTGGGTCCGAATTTCGGCCCTTTCCCCTCCTAAAAATTCTCAATTTTTTCCCACTTTAGCTTGCATTTTTCCCAATAATGAAATTATGAAAGGAAGACATATTTGAAAAAAATAAACATTCGATGTGAATTATATACATAAGACAAAGAGTTATGGGAATGATGATTAGGATAGAATAGTTTAAAATTTTAGAAGGTTAAAGAAAATTAGATGTGTAAAATAAAGATAATGTAATGTTTGATATGATTTTAAAACTTATTTACGATAAAATTGATTTTTCCCAATTTGACTGAAATGTCGACAATTTTTCCCAATTCGAAAGCCACAGGACCTTTGTAAAAAATGTAGAAAAATCACTGGGGTGTGAAAGGGACAATCTATGCTTTGTACAAATAGCTCTACCTATTGGGGTTGTTTTAGTGACATGAGAATATACATGCTGCAATTTCTCTTAAAACAATGCCAATACAACTAAGCATCCCATTGACATTTGTATTTGAATTATTTTTATATGTGCATCTATATTAAAGATGAAATGAAAACAGATCTCAGAATTAACACTGCTGGTAATTCCTGGATCTAAGTTTTAGTGAATTACAGATGTACAACTTCAGTAAGTTTTGTTCTGTAATGGTTTGTACATTTTTGTTATGTAGGCGGATCGAGACGCTCGAGAGAAAGACAGGGAGCTGACATATGCCCTGGAGAAACAGAGGAAGTATGAAAATGTAAGTCTAGTTTTTAATGTACAGGCCCTATAAAGAATCGTGGTATTCGATCGTTACATCGTAGATTGTGTTTACTATAGTTACTAATGTACAGGCCCTATAAAGAATCGTGGTATTCGATCGTTACATCGTAGATTGTGTTTACTATAGTAAGGCACATTGCATAATAACTTCAGAATTGTGTATAATTCATTATAATTACTGATGTTTCGGAGACGTGTCATTGGATACGAGTTTTATGCTTTAAATTTACAATAAATACAATTTCATTTTGTATGATGCACAAGCCTTTGTGATACCTAAACAATGATATTCTGAGCCCTATACTGTATCATGAAAAATCAAAATGTCTATATTATAAAGAGGGAGATTTGTTATGTCTTTATTTTTTGCTTTAAAAAATTCTAAATGAGCAAAGAAAGTGTATTTCTTTTTTTGATATAGGATGTACTGGTATGGGATGAAATTACACTACTTGGGTGGTTGTTAAGGAGGAAGGAAATTTTGACCCAAGTAGAAAGATTATTTTTTCATAAATGTGCCCCATCCCCTTGTATTATATCTATGGTGTATTGTAGGGAGTATATGTACCCCACGCCCTTGTTTTATATATATGGTGTATTGTAGGGAGAATATGTACCCCACCCCCTTGTTTTATATCTATAGTGTATTGTAGGGAGAATATGTACCCCACGCCCTTGTATTATATCTATGGTGTATTGTAGGGAGAATATGTGCCCCACCCCCTTTTTTATATCTATGGTGTATTGAAGAGAGAATATGTACCCCACGCCCTTGTATTATATTTATGGTGTATTGTAGGGAGAATATGTGCCCCACTCCCTTGTTTTATATTCATGGTGTATTGTAGGGAGAATATGGCTTGGCTGAGGCGGTACAGGAAATTAAGGACTGTAAAAATCAGATCAAAGTCAGAGATAGGTAATATAACAAAACAGTTATTTAGTTGATGAGTTTAATGAGATGACATCCTTGTGCATTCTGAAACACAAGATCAGGATGACCGTTTGTCATTTGTACTTTTGATTTGCAAATTTCTTTCTTTGCACGAAAGGAACCTTAACAATTGTATTAAATTCAAAATTTAATTGACATGTTTTTTATTTACAGTAACTTGCTTCATAGCATCAAATAATTATTGTTATTTTTGGATTTGCAACCCACCACCCACCCCCTTTAAAAAGATAATTAACGTAATGACATGACTGGAAACACTTGCAGACAAATTGAGGAACTGACGAGTCACATTAACAAAACTGAGATGAAAATTAACGACATTGAAGAAGAAAATGAAGAGTTGCGCTTCAAGCTGGGGATGGACCCCCGGGATCCTCTTGACCTGACAGAATTTCGTAAAAACAAACAACTGCGCAAAGAGGAGGAAAAGGCCCTGAATTTCATCTTACAGAAGGAAGTCGAACGTCTGGAAGATGAAAGGATAGAACTGAAGAAAAAGATCAGAAAGTTAGCCCAGCAAACAGGTCAAAGGTTAGTGTTGTGGTAGAGGTCAAAGATCAGAAAGTTAGCCTAGCAAACAGGTCAAAGGTTAGTGTTGTGGTAGAGGTAAGCAATATTGTACCCATAGTTTTGGGGTGATTTTTTGGGGGGCGGTGTATGTCTATCAGAACTGTGAACCCTAGCTTTGGGGTGATTTTGTTATACCTAATTATCACAGTATATGACTGAACAAAGTTAATTTACTTTGTATGTTGGAGTTTACGCACCTTCACAAATCAAAATGTTTAGTGTTTTCTAACAGTCATTAGTGAGTACATTTCCTGACTGTGTGAGAGTGTTAAGTCACTAGTGAGTACATTTCATGACTGTGTGAGTGTGTTAAGTCATTAGTGAGTACATTTCCTGACTGTGTGAGAGTGTTAAGTCATTAGTGAGTACATTTCCTGACTGTTTGATTGTGTTAATACACAGTCTTATATTATAGCTTAGTGTGCTGAATCAGTGCACCGTGGCTGATAAATTCTTGAGAATATGCTGAAATACTGTAAAATAACATTTTATGTAATACTATGAGAAATTCATTCTTCCATAAATTTGTGAGGTTGTCATGACACCAAATTAAGACTCTTGTGAGTGATTTTGACTTTCAAAAAGGAAATCAATGCACAAATTAAACCTTCACTAAAAAGGGCATCTGACTGATAAATCCTACTCAGCTAAGATCACAGATAATTTACAAAATATAATTTACAGTCATCAAATCTCACAGATAAATCCTACCATGCTAAGATCACAGATAATTCACAAAATATAATTTACAGTCATCAATTGTACTACACCATTTGGATTGTACTAACCTGATTCTTAAATTGCGACTAGATGAAAATTTAGAATTTTATACAGTGTATACCAGTTAACAAAGAAGTATGAATTGTCCATAAACATGTAAGGATAGAATTTTACGCTTAATATTTCCAACAAGAATTACATTATAAAGCCGCCAATGACCATTTTCTGTTTTCAGGGCTGTGGCTCTAGGACTGACAGTCGAGGACATGATGAGTGTTTTTATGAATGAACATTTTCTGTTTTCAGGGCTGTTGCTCTAGGACTGACAGCCGAGGACATGATGAGTGTTTACGAATATCAGGAAAATTTGAAGGAGCAGAAGAAAGTCAAAGAACTGGAGACCTCCACGGCTGAGGTCATCAAACGAGAGGTCGTGCACCAGCAAATGGACGCACAGGTCGGGGTCACAGAACACTGAAGTTCAAAGTGGGATCGTTTTAAATTATACAGATCATATGAAAGAATCTTTCTAAATGGCAAAGATGTTGTAATATGTACTGTACTGCACATTTAATTCATTAAAAAGAATAATCTAATTGTCAAGGTCATTTCATGACAATATTTGATACCCTTCTAACTACATCTACATACATGTATGTTTGTAGTTAAATGCATGTATGAAAGTGACATGGAGTATATGGAGTATGTTGGGTTTTTTTTTGCAGCATCGAGGTCACGATGAAGATTTTGTGAAGAATTTGAGAGAGATGGACAAGTTGTATCAAGAGAATTCGCGGTATAAAGCTGAGACGGAACAACTGAAGGACCAGAACAAACAACTGGAACAGGGTCTGAAGGAAGTCATAGAAAACCTTAAAAAGTACACACCAGGTGAGATTCAGAATACAGATACACACCAGGTCAATATACAGGTACACACCAGGTGAATGTACAGATACACACCAGGTCAATATAAGATACACTCCAGGTCAATATAAGATACACACCAGGTCAATATAAGATACACTCCAGGTCAATATACACACCAGGTCAATATAAGATGTACACCAGGTCAATATACAGATACACACCAGGTCAATATACAGGTACACACCAGGTGAATGTACAGATACACACCAGGTCAATATAAGATACAATGCAGGTCAATATAAAATACACTCCAGGTCAATATAAAATACACACCAGGTCAATATAAGATACACTCCAGGTCAATATACACACCAGGTCAATATAAGATGTACACCAGGTCAATATACAGATACACACCAGATCAATTTAGGATATACACCAGGTCAATATAAGATACACTCCAGGTCAATATACAGATACACACCAGGTCAATATACAGGTACACAACAGGTCAATATAAGATATACACCAGGTCAAGATAAGATGCACACCGGGTCAGTATACAGATAAACACCAGGTCAATATACAGATACACACTAGGTCGAGTATGACAAGGATGTTGGAAAATGGAGTATGTTAAGTGTGATGGTACTCACTCTTTTAACACAATCTTTCATTTTGCAATTTTTAAAAATGAAAATTATTCATCTTAAACAAGTCCAAGAAATCAAAATTGTGTAATTTAAAATGTCTCAAAATATATTTGAGTTTACAATTTCATATATAAATCATTTCTATGGGAATATAAAATACTTGTGTTTGTAGATGAAAAGGCCCCAGAAAAAGGTGTTGCATCAGAAGAGATGAGATTTCCGACCCTGGAGAGAATGCTGGCTGTAAGTACATGTATGATAGGTGATTAAACTAAATCCTTCTTTCTGTCTCCTTATCAATGAGAAAACTGAGGGATAGTTTAACTTGGACACTAAGGTTTTCCCTCTTTAATGCCCCCAAGATTGGTTATCTGTTTTAAGCTGTCTATCACTTTTTCTGTGTCCAAATCGAACCTTGGTTGTAATGTTTGATGTATTTAAGTTATAAACTTTGTAAGCTGTGAAGGTTAAGGTCATTGATAAATGTTTGCAGGGTCAAGTTCATGGCTTCACTCAAACATAATTTAAAGTTTTGTAAATCTTGAAAATTACCACAGATGATTAATAATGCATTTTTCCAGTCTTGTTTGGCTGCATGCAATACACATTTGTCAAAGTGTCCATTCATACTAGCAATTCTTGCAATGTACAGATTTTATGTGATCAAGATTGAACAAGCAGAGTAAACAATGTTTGTAGGCGATAGAAGCCAAGAATTTGATAGGAAATTACGACACCTCTATGTACCTGAAGGCGCAAGTAGACAACCTTCAAGGTCGAAATGATGAGCTGCGACGAGAACTGAGGGAGACAAGGCACGAGTGTAATAAAGTTAGATCAGACCTGCAGAGAGCCAAGGAAAAGGTGAGCAAGTGTATGTTCCACAGCAAACACACGGAGTAAACATTATTTCTATAAACACACCGAGTAAACGTTATTTCTATAAACACACTGAGTAAACGTTATTTCTATAAACACACCGATTAAACGTTATTTCTATAAACACACCTAATAAACGTTATTTCTATGAACACACTGAGTAAACGTTATTTCTATAAACACACCGATTAAACGTTATTTCTATAAACACACCGAGTAAACGTTATTTCTATAAACACACCGAGTAAACGTTATTTCTATAAACACACCGAGTAAATGTTATTTCTATAAAAACACCGAGTAAATGTTATTTCTATAAACACACCGAGTAAACGTTATTTCTATAAACACACCGAGTAAACGTTATTTCTATAAACACACCGAGTAAACGTTATTTCCACAGGACTGCCTCAGTGACAACTTGTGATATTCTATTCCTCAGCAATCACACGGAGTAAAAGTTTATGATTAATGTAGATTGCCATCACATCTAGAGAACTAAAAGTGGTTGTTCCCACAAGGTTGCCTCAGTGACAACTTGTGAAAATGTGTGATTCTATTCTATAGCAATGTGATAGATTGAATGTTGTTTAACGTCCCTCTCGAGAATTTATCACTCATATGGACATCACCATTGCTGGTGAAGGGCTGCAAACTTTAAACCTATGCTTGGCGCTTATGGCCTTTGAGCAGAGAGGGATCTTTATCGTACCACACCTTCTGTGACACGGATCTCTTTTTTTTTTTTTCGGTCTCATCCGAAGGACCGTCCCATTTAGTCGCCTTCTATGACAAGCAAGGGGTACTGAAGACTAACCTGGATCCATTCATTTTAAGAGAATGCAGTGAAACTACTCAATACTTGCTCTCCTACAATCTCCTCACCCCCCCCCCCCCCCCCCTTCCCCTCACTCTCTCTTAATATCAATGGACAAAAGGCTTTGAAAATTGTCTTCAACAATTATCAATAGCAAATTGATTGCAATGATAGTAAACAGGGACATGACTCTATCCATGGGTAAACCCAGCCACCCCTTTAAACTGGCCATTAGTTTGGCAGCTGTATTGAGGAGATACACTGTATCAAAAAATAATAATTCAATGAATTTATTTAAAAATGATTTTTACTGTTAAAATTTTAGTGGGTTTTTTTGTTTGTTTGTTTGTTGTTTTTTGTTTTGTTTTTTTTTTGTTTTTTTTTTTCATTTTTTACAAAAATTATTGTTTTACCCTCAACAACATGGAAAAATTTATCATTGATTTTTATGGATATTTAACGTATCTCAGGCTGGTGGTTTTTTCCTTATAGGTGGAGAAATTGGAGGCGGATTTGAAGGCTGCCCAGGAGTCGGGCGGAGGGACTGGGGGATTGTTTCAGTCAATCCCTCTCCCTGATGCCATGGCCGTGTCAAGCTCAGATGTCATTTCTAATCTCAACGAACATCTCGTCACAGTACTGCAGGTAGAGTACCGTTTTACCATAAAATCTCAATGACAAGTACTACATGTGAAATAGGCAGCAGGAAAAGTACTATGAATAATACTCTGGAGGCTATGAAAGAGAGTACATATTGGTATGCACATGCTGAAGTTTACAATAAACTTCTTCAGCTATTGAACAATGTATGTTCCTGATTAGAATTTGAAGTGAGATTTTGATACGTAGCACATCCAAGTTTTTGTAACTACTGTATTTGTCAGTTGATATCTGACTTTAATACCAATAAATATGTATATCAATGACAATTTACATTTATCATCAAATTTTTTTGTCCAAGTAAAAGTCAAAAAGAAAAACATTCAACAGTTGTTCCTCGATTGCTTAGTTATTCTACAAATAGTCCTTGAAAGAGTGACCTCCCTGCAGTTTTTACGTTTCTATTTTCTTTTAGGAGCTGAGTCTTAAGGAGGACATGATGAAGAAGATGGAGAATTCTTTAGAGAACTACAAGAGGAAGTTTGCTGTCATGCGACACCAACAGGGGCTGCTGTACTCTGACTATCTCAAAGACAAAAAGGTAACTATCACAAGAGGGGGTTAACCCAGATCCACACAAGGCATTCCTTATGTCACCATTAGTGTTCAACATTCGAGGTCTGTAAATGAAATGTTAATCTGATTTCATGCTGATAATTAACATCATGGTCTGAAAAATTTATGAGATCTTGTTCAGTAACAGTCCTTATGATGTAAGAAATTCTGCAATCTTAACCTCATTTGTTTGTTTAATTATGATACATAATCTAGAGTTTCAGAATTTTGATAACAGGGATGCTTTGGAACTAAAATATATATTGAACTCTTCAGGAATGGGAGGAAGAAATAGACAAAATCCAAGAGCAGCTTAAGAAAGTAAATGGAGAAAGAGAAGAGGATGCTGTACAAATTCAGGAATATAATGTAAGCTGGATTGGAAATGTATAGACGTGTGGTTATTTTTAGACCATGTATTATAGAAAAATGACGGGCATATTTCGGTTGTTTTTTTTATTCCAGAGGCTGATTGAAACACTGTCGAAGGATGACACGGAGGTCAGAAGGAGGCTATCAGACATGACGCGCAGAATCACTGTGCTACGTGTCAATGAAAAGGCACTGATAAGGCGACACAACACGATGGAAGAAATCGAAGGACAGCTACGCAAGGTCTGATAAACCTCAGCCATAATTCACAAAACATTGGTTCCTTCAGGCGAAGTTCCTCACAACCACCATATTCTTATCCCAACTATGTCTCTGTCGGACTTTCATCTGTGGAATCATTCCTCAACGTTTGGTTTTGTTTTTTCATTTTTTCAAAAAAAAATTCTGTTTATTTTTCTTACTTCATGGATCTTGGCCATATATTACACTTTTCAAACCACTTTAGCACTTTCCTCACTGAAGGCTTAAAGAACTTCACTCCATTTAGACTTAATTTTTATTAAGATGAGTTGAGATTTTGAATAATTCATTTACTTACAAAAGTCCCCAGGTGGTCATTATCTCGTCATTTTAGATTACAAGGGAAGATTTTCACTCAATTTTTTTTTGCTTTAGTTACTTTAAAGCGTGTAGTGTTTGTCCCATAAATCCAGAATAAAAATGGGAAATGTTCAGAATATATAGTTGAGTCACTGTACATGTAACACGTGTGTATGTAAATCAAAAGTCCCCCATGACATTGAATGTTTTCAACTGCGATTTCACAGAGTGAGCAATTTCTTTATTTTTTTTTTTTTTACTCATTTTTTATTTTTTTAAAAAAATTTTTTTCGAAATACTGGTACAGACAAATATTCAAAATGTTATTCAATTTTATAACATAATAAATGGCATAATAAGCATAACGTAGGTACATCATTGACATAATCATATGACATAGTACAAATTGTACCAGATAGGAAAATACACCATTATTGTAGCTAAAGAATGATTTCATCTTTTGAATCAGTATTTACCAATTTGAGATCAGATGGTATCCGTAACTTTATATATATCGTAATTTTTAGGTCAGGAAATTGCCAATATCACACACAATGTATGCGTCTTATGACTTTTGATTTTTCCAATAAACAAATTTTGATTTTGAAATAATTCTTTTTCAACATGTTGTAGGAAATCCATCGGTACAAAAATGAAATGGCTTCCATGGAGACAGCGGTACAGGAGAGAATGGGATATCTACAGCGGTTCAAGGTCGGTACCTTACCAACATGTCATGGTCATGGTAGCCAAGGGCTGTCAATATCATTACATGTGGGATTATTTTGTAACTGTCAATATCATTACATGTGGGATTATTTTGTAACTGTCAATATCGTTACATGTGGGATTAATTTGTAACTGTCAATATCGTTACATGTGGGATTATTTTGTAACTGTCAATATCGTTACATGTGGGATTATTTTGTAGCTGTCAATATCGTTACATGTGGGATTATTTTGTAACTGTCAATATCGTTACATGTGGGATTATTTTGTATGAACTGGGATTTTAAGGAGTTTCTATCATTTTAATTTTCATATGTAATGGTGTGAATTCTTTTTAGTGAATGAATTACATGACAGTCTATATTAATCTTTTGAAGTTCTGAAAATAATACGTCTATGTCATTCTAAGGATAGCACACCACCTTTCTAATGATTTTAACATTAACCCACTGCCGTTTGATAATTTTTATGTTAACTCACTGTCATTCTAATAATTCTTAAATTAACTATTCTGATCATTTTAATGTTAAGTTGCTGTCAATCTGATAATTCTAATATTAACTTGCTGTCAGTCTGATAATTCTAATGTTAACTTGCTGCCAGTTTGATAATTCTAATTTTAACTTGTTCTCAGTCTGATAATTCTTATGTTAACTTGCTCTAAGTCTGATAATTCTAATGTTAACTTGCTGTCAGTCTGATAATTCTAATGTTAACTTGCTGTCAGTCTGATAATTCTAATGTTAACTTGCTGTCAGTCTGGTAATTGTATTGTTATCATACTGCTGTTCTGATAATTTAAATGTGAATGTCATTCTAATGATGATAAATCTGTTGTAGGATATGGCGACCTTTAAGATTGCCTCACTACAGAAAGCTCTGGAGGACTCTGTACCTGCCACCGACCTGGAACTGATAAACAAACGCTACCATGACCTGACAGAGAAATACAGAGACACGTTAGAGAAAGGGAACACATTAGTCTCCAAGGCCGAGGCTCTCATAGGACTAGAGGTATGACAGCGGAGCTGTATTGAGGAGGGGGTACATGAGTACATGGGGAGGATTAAAGCCAAGGCTCTGATAGGACTGGAGGGGATATATATTACCATGAGGGGTTTAAGGCCGAGGCTCTGATAGGACTAGAGGGGAGATGTATTGAGGAGGGGGTTTAAGGCTGAGGCTCTGATAGGACTAGAGGGGAGATGTATTAAGGAGGGGGTTTAAGGCTGAGGCTCTGATAGGACTAGAGGGGAGATGTATTGAGGAGGGGGTTTAAGGCTGAGGCTCTGATAGGACTAGAGGGGAGATGTATTGAGGAGGGGGTTTAAGGCCGAGGCTCTGATAGGACTAGAGGGGAGATGTATTGAGGAGGGGGTTTAAGGCTGAGGCTCTGATAGGACTAGAGGAGAGATGTATTAAGGAGGGGGTTTAAGGCCGAGGCTCTTGTAGGACTAGAGGGGAGATGTATTGAGGAGGGGGTTTAAGGCCGAGGCTCTTGTAGGACTAGAGGGGAGATGTATTGAGGAGGGGGTTTAAGGCCGAGGCTCTTGTAGGACTAGAGGGGAGATGTATTGAGGAGGGAGGTACTACCATGAGGGGGTTTAAGGCCGAGGCTCTGATAGGACTAGAGGGGAGATGTATTAAGGAGGGGGTTTAAGGCTGAGGCTCTGATAGGACTAGAGGGGAGATGTATTGATTAGGGGGTTTAAGGCCGAGGCTCTTGTAGGACTAGAGTGGAGATGTATTGAGGAGGGGGTTTAAGGCCGAGGCTCTTGTAGGACTAGAGGGGAGATGTATTAAGGAGGGGGTTTAAGGCCGAGGCTCTGATAGGACTAGAGGGGAGATGTATTAAGGAGGGGGTTTAAGGCTGAGGCTCTGATAGGACTAGAGGGGAGATGTATTGAGGAGGGGGTTTAAGGCCGAGGCTCTTGTAGGACTAGAGGGGAGATGTATTGAGGAGGGGGTTTAAGGCTGAGGCTCTTGTAGGACTAGAGTGGAGATGTATTGAGGAGGGGGTTTAAGGCCGAGGCTCTGATAGGACTAGAGGGGAGATGTATTGAGGAGGGGGTTTAAGGCTGAGGCTCTTGTAGGACTAGAGGGGAGATGTATTGAGGAGGGGGTTTAAGGCCGAGGCTCTGATAGGACTAGAGGGGAGATGTATTGAGGAGGGGGTTTAAGGCCGAGGCTCTGATAGGACTAGAGGGGAGATGTATTGAGGAGGGGGTTTAAGGCTGAGGCTCTTGTAGGACTAGAGGGGAGATGTATTAAGGAGGGGGTTTAAGGCCGAGGCTCTGATAGGACTAGAGGGGAGATGTATTGAGGAGGGGGTTTAAGGCTGAGACTCTTGTAGGACTAGAGGGGAGATGTATTGAGGAGGGGGTTTAAGGCTGAGGCTCTTGTAGGACTAGAGGGGAGATGTATTGAGGAGGGGGTTTAAGGCTGAGGCTCTTGTAGGACTAGCTGTATGACAAGTTAAATCTATTAAGGAGTGGAGGAAGGGATGTAACAGAGAGTTTAATGGAAGGATAGGGAAGTAGACAGAGATAACACCAATCACACATTTGTCAGACAGACACTGTTGTGGAAAAAGAGGAATGATCCGGGAATGTTTAGGGGAGATATGACATTTGTTTGACTGTTAATGAAATAGAGGAATGATCCGGGGATGTTTAGAAAAGCTATGACATTTGTTTGACAGTTAATGAAATAGAGGAGTGATCCGGGAATGTTTAGGGGAGATATGACATTTGTTTGACTGTTAATGAAATAGAGGAATGATCCGGGAATTTTTAGGGGAGATATGACATTTGTTTGACTGTTAATGAAATAGAGGAATGATCCGGGGATGTTTAGGGGAGATATGACATTTGTTTAACTGTTAATGAAATAGAGGAATTATCCGGGGATGTTTAGAGAAGATTTGACATTTGTTTGACTGTTAATGAAATAGAGGAATGATCCGGGGATGTTTAGGGGAGATATGACATTTGTTTAACTGTTAATGAAATAGAGGAATTATCCGGGGATGTTTAGAGAAGATTTGACATTTGTTTGACTGTTAATGAAATAGAGGAATGATCCGGCGATGTTTAGGGGAGCTATGACATTTGTTTGACTGTTAATGAAATAGAGGAATGACGGGCGATGTTTAGGGGAGCTATGACATTTGTTTGACTTTTAATGTAATAGAACCAATACACGTGAGGTTTACCCAATGAAGTGATTTGTTTTGATGAAGTTATACAATACTTGCACTATACACATATACATGTATGTACAAGAAAAGAATAGGAAAATTTAAACTACTAAGCTTTTCCTTCATGGTGCTGTCAATTCCTACTGCTTGGAGAATGAAATTAAATAGAATACAGTGAAACTTCTCCAAACCGGCCCCTCAGAAAACCGGTTCTCCCTGAATATCAGGCGATTTTCAAAGTCCTGGCAGAAATCTTAACAATTTCCTTACAAAGAAATTCTTACAAAACTGGCCACCCTTGAAAACCGGACACCGACTATATTTTAAAGGACATTTGTTAACAAATGTGTAATTTACCCTTATAATACCAGCCACTTTTTGAAGATGAAAAATTTTTAGCCAGAGGGTGATCGAGATCAGCCAGGTGTGCAAAATGACTGACCTACTGACCAGGTGGGAAATTATCAACCAGAGGTGTGGAAAACAGAAGTGGTCTCTGTAATTTCTATGAATTACCTGTGCTGTCAAGGGTGTTAAGTGACACTTGGCTAATCCAAGCGACTCTTCCAAATTCTGTACAAAATGTAATACACAGATTTGAACATATTGAATGAATATAGTATCAAACACCACATTGTTGCACCATACTATCGTACTATAATATAAGTGGTAGTTAATAATGAACAAACCCAAGACTGTTGATGATAATTATCAAAAGATAAATCAATTTTCTTGGTTTCCATAGACTTAGAATTCTTAAGAAATAATCAAATAACAATTTCATATATTTTATTACCGTACTAGTTTTTAAAAAAAAGTCAAAACAAATTTTGTCTTTATAGGTTAGAGGAATTCCAAAAATAGGCCTCTGTGGTGTTTTTTTTATGTATCCTGTTATAGACTTCTAGTTTAAAATTAGATGATTTCGGCAAGAATATTTCTTATAATTTACAATTACCTGTAGGTACAAGCAGACTAATTTGTTCTCCACTGATAATTGATCATAGATCACCAGAACAAAGTGAACAACAGTACCTACTTTGTGAATATTGAGACAAAATATCTCTAAATGCTTAATTCTCGGTAAACCGGCCACCCCTCTAAACCGGCCGGGTTTTTTTTTTTTCGATCCGAGAACTGCCTGGTTCAGAGAAGTTTCACTGTATTATCAACATTATCTTCAAAACTGGGATGATTTCTGCCTTGAGAATGAAAGGGAAAATATGTTTTGTTCTACAAGGTTTGAAATTATGCACAGCAAAAGAATGACTTCTTTAAATTCGCATAGAAGAATTTATAATCCTCTATAAATTTTCCAGTGATATTTCATCATTTCAATGAAAATGGCTGCTACAAGATTACAAATCTTGTCTTACAAAAATAATACTTCCTTATTTGTGTGTCAGATCAGATACTGAAGCAAAATGATAACTATAGATACTTATATTTATATTCAAATCGCATTTTCCTCTATGAACCAACCAATTTCAGCACGCGACACAATCCGTCCATATTGACTATAAACGGATTATGAACTAGCTTAAAACACGCAACTGAGAGAGCATAGTGGTTTGAAAAAATACAACAAATGTTACAAAGATCTCACAAGTCACACTTCGATTAAGATTACGAACTTCCGTGGATTATCATCCCATTCTTGCGATCTCCTAGCTCCAAAATACAGTGCACCGTGCATGTTGATAAAAGGCAGAGTGAGACGAAGTGTGACGTCATGTATATGTGTTGATTGATGTACGTCACTATGCGATTATGACAGAGGCTAGGAGTTCGTTTTATGCAACAAAATAAAAGCAATGTAAACAAAAGTTGTTTTAATAAATGAATATAACTACAAGAAATGAACAGCACTTTTAAGCTGTTCATGGTCAATATGAACGGATTTGGATTTGAGGCAAATCTAAATCCATTCATACTGACCATGAACAGCTCAAAGGTGCTGTTCATTTCTTAAATGAATACCAGAAATACGAGTGATGGACTGTACAGGAGTCTTCACACATCAGAGACATTATAACATGGCTACATTGAGTTTTTTGTCTTCACACATCAGACATTATAATATGGCTACATTGAGTTTTTTATCTTCAGACATCGGAGACATTATAACATGGCTACATTGAGGTTTTTTTGTCTTCCAGAACGAGGTGAAGCGGCTGACAGAGGACAATGAAGTTATGAAGAAAACTCTGGGTCTGGAGAAGGAAAAACTTCACGCTCTGGAGGCAGCAGTGGAGGACCTCCATAAGAGAGGTGCCTCTCTCTCTCTCTCTCTCTCTCTCTCTCCTAGTTTACAATATACATGTATGTAGGTGTAATATATTAGCATACAAATGACATGTAACAAGAAAACACACAGCAAAGTATTAGGAACAAACAATTCTGATTCACTTTAAATGTGTGGGGTTTTTTTTGTATGTGTACATTTCACATATATGTAGGTTTATATACATGTATTAGTGTACAACTGACCTATATGTAGATGTATATACTAGTGTACTATACATAGGTGTACACACTAATGTACAATTCACATACATGTACACATAAGTGTGTATGATAGTATAATTTTCACATATATACGTAGGCATAACAGAAGGAACAGAGATCAAGATCTTGACTGACACGGATGTCATCAGCGTGTCAAAGAAAATCACGACACTAGAAATGAAGGAATTAAACGAACGTCAGCGAGCTGAACATGCCGTGAGAATGTACGAACAACAGAAATCTATATTACAAGATCTGGAGAACAGGAACAAGGACTTGGAGGAGAAATTTTCAGAGGTGAGACAACGTCTCATATAAATTTCAAAACTGTCCTTTACTGTACATTATTTTACGTTATTACGTAATTTCATCAAATGACTCATAGATGTTGAATCGCAAGAAGATGAATTCATGCGTGGTCTGTTGATCAAGAGTTTTTTCCCGTATTTCAGCTATATAGATATAAAAGCGAGTAATTTTACTTCGCAAGTGATGCTTCTCATGAAATTACATGATAATAAATTCACTGCGCATATATAGGAGTCTACAGTAGCCAAATTGTAAGAACAGCAACCAACATCTTAATGGTTAAAATAAAAGCAAAGTTTATACATTTGTTATCGATGTGTTTTAGCTATGTTTTGATCTTTACATTGATTATAATGCTAATTATAATGTTAATAGAAATTAGATATGGTATATTGTAAGAATTTGCTGTGAGGAAATGTAACAGAGAATTTGAATTCTCAGAACAGTGTTATATACTGTTGCACTGGTTGTAAAATTAACCTCCGTATCTTACAAGACGTATTGTAAAGTCAATTTCTAACCTCCGTATCTTACAAGACATATTGTAAAGTCATTTTCTAGAGTGCCAAAGTTTAACACCATGAATTTGAATCTGGCAAATCTGCAGATTCTGAAATAGTTACTTCTTATTCTCACCTTCATTATAAACCTAAATTGTACTCAGACATGTTGCTTATGATTTTTGTTTTTTTGGTTGTAGATCACAAAGTCAAATCTCGAGCTGCAGAAAATTGAGAGAGAACTGAGAGATGAGCTGGCCAGTATGTACATTTTGATGCATATCTATACATTACACAGAACTAGTGTCAGTTCCTCCATACTTTCCTACCTACCAACATTGGCATCCTGCATTTCAGAGTAAAATTCTTTCTGGGTTTTCTCTCTTGTGGCCCAAGTCAATAAAACTGATCACTGGCAACAAGGAATGTGATGCTGTGAAATAGAGGGCTTTACATAAAATGTGATTTGTCAAGCTTTAAATGGAGTTCTGTGTTTTTCCTAAGGCAGCAGACATGTTTACTAGGTCTATGTTGAGTTTCATTTCAGTAAATCCAAGTCAGGAATTTTAGTCTGCAATGTTTAATTGTACGTCTACAGAAGTTTTGAAATGAATCTGGAATCTGTAAACTGCAACTTTAGCTCCAGAGGGATTTCACTTAAAATCAAGATAGCAGGAAAATAATTTGTTTAGACTGAGTTATAAGTAGAGGGAGATTTTTTGTCTTTTTTTGTTTGTTCCACCAAAGTATAATATTTCTATTTTCAAACACTGCACTTGATGCTTCAGTACCATATTACACTTCAGATGTTTAATGGTAGCTTTGTAAGACTGTGTCAGATGTTTATTGATAGCTTTATAAGACTGCGTCAGATGTTTAATGGTAGCTTTGTAAGACTGTGTAAAATGTTTATTGATAGCTTTGTAAGACTGTCAGATGTTTATTGGTAGCTTTGTAAGACTGTAAAATGTTTATTGATAGCTTTGTAAGACTGCGTCAGATGTTTAATGGTAGCTTTCTAAGATTGGGTATCTAGATTTTAAAACCCAAGTCAGGATTTTAAACTAGAATCAGGATTTGTTCTAATCAGGCACAGTCCAAGTGCCCCTTGTCTTTGTGAGAGATTGCTGGGGAATATGTGAATACAGTGGAGCCTCGGTAATCCCGACGCCATTAATCCCGACGCTTCACCTTCCAGACGATTTTTCTAGGGAACGGAATTTTTATACATTATTTTGCGTCATTAATCCGGAAATTCGCGTTCCGGATCCGGACGGTCATTTTTTACTACAAAACGTTATAATGCATTGAAAATTGTACCGTTAATCCGGACGGTAATTTTGTTGAGGGAAGGTCTGTGTCGGACAATTTTAGCAAGGCGTAAATTATAAAGAAAACAAGCCAAACTGTCTAATTGAAGCGATTACCTGTACCCTGTCAACACCTCCCTTTAATTAGGTGGTGTGCGATGATATGTCAATTAGATAGCACGTGCCGATCGAGACATTGTATTGCCAATTTTCGCTCATAAGAGTTTTATTGTGTGTAGTGTTGAATTTTGTAAATAAATCTGTAGCATATTATTTTATAGTCTTGATCAATAGCCTAATAGAATTAATAAATTAAACATCATGCCGTAAAGATTCGTAAATTGATTATCGGCTGATGTAAATCTAAACAGTGTAGATTATACTTCTAGATTCTGGATTTTATACTGTTGATTGGCGTGAAATATACATGAATTTTCAAGCACATGTACATGTAGTAAGTTTCTAATGTTTAGAATGCCACGCATGTAGAATGTACCTGTGTACGATTGATTCTTGTTACGATGTTGTATAAGAGCTTTATTGCTTTCGAATTTTTAAACTCTGGGTAGAAGTGAGAAAATTACCATTTTAAGGAAAATGACAATTAAATTTTGTATGTACCCGTAATGTTAGTTTCACCCGAGTTTTGTTCCGTTATTATTGCATCATGAAAATAATAGGTGCGCGTGACTAGATCAAAGCAGTAGTAGGTCTTGATATTACGAGCTTAAATGAGTTTGTTCTATCGATACTGTCTTGGATAATTATAGAATAAGAAATATAAACTCTGGCAGATTGAAATTTGGTTAAAGAATGTTGTCAACTGACATGATAATCACGAAATTCTTATATCAACTTTGAACGATTAAGATTGTTTTAACAGACCGCCGAACCCTTGAATCGTGACAGGTGGAAATTACCGGCCTCTTTAAGAAGTAAAAGTTTGATGAAATCTTTGAAGTTTAAATGATTATGTTAGATACTAATGATTTATTTACTTATAGTTTCATAAAGTGCTTC
Organism: Ostrea edulis; assembly: GCF_947568905.1. NCBI lineage: Eukaryota > Metazoa > Mollusca > Bivalvia > Ostreida > Ostreidae > Ostrea > Ostrea edulis. Next base: position 78,418,865 of record NC_079166.1, on the reverse strand, counting down.
ATTATTTGTTTTAGTGCATACGGTACACAGTTTTGTATATTTATTTGTAGGGCTCATATATATGCACAATGTAAGCACAGGCAAATACACTGAACACGTACATTAAATTTTAGTACTTTGAAATACATGTAAATGTTAACATTATCATAATTTATTTACTAATGCAAATGGTCAAATCCAATTATAGAATGTGTTTAATTCACTATGCATCAATAAAGTAGGCATATATTGGTTACTTGTGTAAAGATAGAAAATATGCGATTCAATTTTCCGGACGCTTCATTTATCCGGACGATTTTGCTGGGAACCAAAGCGTCCGGATTAACAAGACTCCACTGTATTTCCAATATCTAGGAGTTACACTAATAAAAGGGTGGGTGGGGTGGGGTTGGGTGGGGGGCTAATGTACATGTAAGAAAGATGTTATTTTAAAGTAATTTACATTTTTCCACCATTTGATTGACAGATTCTGTCACCAAGGAGATATCAGAGTCAGACAGGAAGAAAATCATAGAACTCGAGGAGACGGCAGTAGGCAACAGAAACGAAATCTCGAAGCTGAAGGAAATCTCTGAAGTGGCCACATCGCAGGTGAAAACCCTGGAGATGGTACAGCTGTCTCGGGAGAAAGAGAACGCCTCGCTCCGTCAACAGCTACTGGACTTCCAGATACAAAGTGATGAAAAAACCATTATTGGTGAGGAGACTGTAAAGGTGTAGCGAGAGGGTATCTCAACTTAGAAGTGGTGGGGATATATTGATGTAGGCCTCTACTGTTTAGAAGTGGGGTTGGGATATATTGGTGTAGGCCTCTACTGTTTAGAAGTGGTGGTGGTATATTGATGTAGGCCTCTACTGTTTAGAAGCAGTGGGGATATATTGATGTAGGTCTCTACTGTTTAGAAGTGGTGGGGGGGGGGTATATTGATGTAGGCCTCTACTGTTTAGAAGTGGTGGGGGGGGGGGGGTATATTGATGTAGGCCTCTACTGTTTAGAAGTGGTGGTGGTATATTGCTGTAGGCCTGTACTGTTTAGAAGCAGTGGGGATATATTGATGTAGGTCTCTACTGTATAGAAGCAGTGGGGATATATTGATGTAGGCCTCTACTGTTTAGAAGTGGGGTGGGGATATATTGATGTAGGCCTCTACTGTTTAGAAGTGGTGGTGGTATATTGCTGTAGGCCTGTACTGTTTAGAAGCAGTGGGGATATATTGATGTAGGTCTCTACTGTATAGAAGTGGTGGTGGTGGGGGGGGGGGGTATATTGATGTAGCCCTCTACTGTTTAGAAGTGGTGGTGGGGGGGGGGGGTATATTGATGTAGGCCTCTACTGTTTAGAAGTGGTGGTGGTATATTGATGTAGGCTTCTACTGTTTAGAAGTGGGGTGGGGATATATTGATGTAGGCCTCTACGGTTTAGAAGTGGGGGGGGGGGGTATATTGATGGAGGCCTCTACTGTTTGCTTGTCTCAATGTCTGCTCACGTCTGATTCTATTATATGTCTATTGGCCATATCAATTTCAACTGGTACGAGCACTAATATTGTGCATTTAATTTCCAGCCAACATTAGATTAAAGTTATAACATAGATGTTGCATATAGATCTGAAACTTTCTAACAAAGATGAATTTGAAGAAAAGACCCATGTTTTTAAGCCCGAGTTTTCCCCTTGACACAGCTCTTTACCTGAAGTCAATCTAACCATCATTTCATCACAAACATTGTGTTATTGATGTGTCACTTTTCTGTTCGGGAACATTTATAATTACTTCCACAATCATTTTGAATAACTTTTAAACATTTTTACCCCTCCTCTGATAGTTTCTTGATAAAATGCTGGCTAATGATTGGTTTACATCAGTCACATGAAGGCAGAGTATCAAATATACCCTGTCACTAGAAATACCGTCAGCACCTACTAATGACGTCAGCACCTACTAATACCGTCAGCACCTACTAATGACGTCAGCACCTACTAATGACATCAGCACCTACTAATGACGTCAGCACCTACTAATGACATCAACACCTACTAATGACGTCAGCACCTACTAATGACATCAGGAGAATACTTGTACCCTGTCACTAGAAATTAAATACATAGTCAGCACTATAATGGTATTTTGAATTATCATTGTGATGTACACAAAAAACGTGGGTTTTTTGGGGATTTTTTTTGTTTGTTACATGTTCAATAAAATTTTAATTCCCTGTGTGGCCATTGATGGGGTAAATTCAATACAAAGTTATTCATTGAATGATTACAAGATGATACTTGGTAAGTGAATTTCACACCCAATTCAGCTTTGCCTAGTCAGTATGAAGTTTACTAACCAAGTATCATTCCATGTCCGGTAAATAAGTGACTATGTACGTTTTGTAACTAATGAATTGATAATACACATACAGTGATTATGATGTATGATTGTTAACAGGAAAGTTACATCGCCACATTGTGCAGCTTCAGGTCAGCGAGGGGACAGCCGTGCGGCGCCTCGAGGAGTGTCAGAAAAAGGTCAACAAGCTGGAGGCGCTGGTCCTCCGTCTGGAGCAGAAACTGGATGACAAGGACCAAACTCTGTACCACAACCGATCCGAGGCCCAGGGAAAGGTCAACCACCTCAAAAGGAACCTACAGGTAGGTGTACCACAACTGGTCCGAGACCCAGGGAAAGGTCAACCACCTCAGGTAGGTATGCTACAATCAGTTGGAGACCTTAGAATCTACAATTTAGATCATTTTTAAATAGAAAGGTTGACCTTACAAATGCTTGTTGTCAAACATGCATAAATTACTGTCATATCATAGAATATGCTTCAAACTAATGGTTTGAATCTCTGAAACTTTTGTTCTTTCGTACAAAATGAAAGCAATAAATCCTTAGTTCAGCAGACTGTCAAAGAAAATTTACTTTCTTGAAATCCTTGCATTTTTATTGCTTGTTTTTGCAGGAGCTGCGCATTCAGTTTGCTGGGGCTGTGCCATTATCCAGACAGGAGAAGTTCTCCAGACAGATGATGCAACTTCAGCAGGACAAACAGAAACTGGAACGGGAACTCAAACAGGTGTGGAGAGTTAGGGAGGGGGGGGGGGGCTAACTTCAGCAGAATAAACACTCATACATGCCAACTTTTGAAAATCCCCATGGGGGATTTTGTGCGCGGCGACCTTTTTTCAACGCTCAAAATTCACGACATTTTACCATGAAAATAAATATTTGTCTTTTCAAATAAAATATCAATCTAATCATTATACATGTATCGTACATTAACACAACATCAAGTGTGTTTGACCATTGACTTGAACAATACTATAAAAAAAAACACTTTGAAAGATATACATAAGTATTTTATTAAATCATCTATTCAGCAAAAAATCCTCTCCAACAAGTCACATACAAATATCAAATAATACTTAAAGTTGCATCCTTTTACACCATATACACATTGGCTGGTCTATATATCAAAATTTAAATTGAAGCACATGCATTTAGGTACGACTACAAAGGCGATCTTGCTTGTCTGTAAACATGGGCTTGCAGAGTCTGGTGGAACAATCTGCATTGCAACCAGAAAAGGAGTAATCTGCCCTGCAATGAAGTTTGCGAACAAAACCTTTGCACCCAGGACATCTGAAATAATTACCAGGAAAAAAACACATCAAAATATACGTTTTTACTTGTAAATTAAGGCTACTTGCTAATATAAAATTCAGTACAGATTTGTGCGAATTACGCATCACAAAGTCTATTGATTACTACACTATATAGACTATGTAATACATCGCTATAGACAGATAGATTCGGATAGCCTATATTATTATAGTTGGAAAAACATATATTTTACGTACCTTATTGCATATTTTGGATGCTGTCAGCGAGAGACAAAAAATCGGAATGTCCGATTGTTTGGTGGTGCATGGTGACACTATTATCATTGTCATTCACATTTGTATAAAGGATATGTCAATTTGAAATCCGTCTTCCCAATTAATTACTATCAAAACATGCTTCCCACTGTCCAATAAGCACCCCGACACAGGCAGACCAGGTAAATTACATCACCCCGATACCATACGACACAGGTAAACAGCAATGGCTGACTATTGTCCTGATTTCTGATTGGCCAGTTCAGAAATGACGCGGGATTTCAAATTCCGGTTGGAAATGGGGGTTTGTTGTCGTAAAATGGGAGATATTTTTAGAAAATCGGGATTTCAGGGTATTTTTGCAATCCCGATCGGGATATCGGGATTTGCCTTTTCAACTGCTTCAAATCGGGAGAATCCCGCACAAATCGGGAAAGTTGGCATGTATGAACACTAGAACAGGGGCTCAAACAGGTGTGGAAAGTAAGGGGGAGGGGTAACTTAAGCAGGACAAACAAAAAGTGGAAAAACTGGAATGGGAGCTCAAAAGGTGTGGAGAGTTAAGATGGCTAACTTTTGGATCCACTTAAAGGGCACATCGCTTGTTTCTAACTTTTTAAATTTTTTCAGCAAAATTAATTCATTTCGTGCCTAAAACTACTTTACACGTGTTTTAAATGAAACAGTTTACTTAGTTTTCAAGTTTGAAAGCGATGAAATTCAAATCTTGCAATGTGCATATTTACTTCAATATTTCACGTGCCATTATGTGTGACGTCATATGCGACCTCAAGTGAGAAGGTTTTAAAACAGTTGTTAGCCATTTCATAAACAGATTAGATTTAATGGACAAAAGAGCCAATTATAAGAATTGTAAATAATTATAAATAACACTGCATTAGGGTGTTTTGAGCCATTTAAGGGTGTACTAGCTGTCATTAGAAAGGATTTAGACTGAGTTTTTTTCAATTTTCGAAGGAAGGTATGAGGGAAAAGATGTGGATATTTTTTTGTCGGTACAAGGACTTTGCCATAAAAAAAACCAGTCACATTTGTCCCTGTACTTTTTCAAAAAACCATTTGGACAGAGACCTAGATAAACTGTGAAATAATGGTTCTATCAAAGCTAAGCACTGATACATGTAGGCCTACAGGATATGCATTCCATTCTGGTCTTCAAATTCAATATACTCGCATCAAATGACCTTCACCCTGTAATAACATATAGGCTTAACTTGTGCTCCCAGTTTCTACCAATGGTAGGTTTACAAAAATTTTAAAGATGAAAAATAATTGAACTTTCAATTATAAATGATGAAATATTGTACGTCCAGTGTATTTCCTAACTTTTAATTGAAATGTAATGCTTTCATTTTTTTTCAATGAACATGTAACAACAATACATGCAGTACATATTTATAAGTTATAAACGCCGTGCTCCCACTTCCTAACAACGTGTAGATTAAAAAAATAATGATAAATGAAATTGCTCGATTGAAATAAAGTATTGTGATTTCCACTATATATTGGATCATTTTTATTTTGAAAAATTTGAGTCCGTGACGGTAGGTCTAGGCCTAGGTCAGTAGATGTCAATGATATATCATGTCATAATTTATCTAATCCAAAAATTAATTTAATGATAATTGCACTGTTTATTAAAAAAAAAAAACCAAAGTTAACAATGCTAATTACAGATGTTTAAAGGAATAATGTTACCATATAGACAGCGACCCCATGTAAACATTATATACTCTGTAATTACTCACTTTCCTCACTACATTTGGGGTGCTATTTGTATGCACTGGTGGCTAAAACATATAAGACTATGGAAATTTGTCGACGTCAAGATAAATGTTGTCCATGGTGAATAAATTAGGCTCCTAAAACCAGAGTTTTTAAAAATACATATATACATGTAACACTACTTTCACAATGAATTGATCGAGGAAGGTCGCATATGACGTCACTGTACCACGTGACTACCAAACTAATTAACTAGACTTTTTGAAATCGGGGCTTGGATTTAAGTCTGTATTGTGGTTAATTATCGCAATATTTCGGTGAACGAACTATTAGAATCAATTACTATAAGTATAAGGAAGACAAAATGCATATACATGTAATTTTATATTCTTTGAAAATAGGAGATGTGTCCTTTAATGGATCATTGGAAATATTTTGTTTAGAGATGTTTTAAATTTGTAATAAAGTATGTACATGTATACTACATTTATATATGAAAGAGAATTTAGATTTATATCAAAGAATTTTTTATATACTGTACAAGAATCAACAAACTTTGATATTTTGACCAGAAGTGTTCTGAAATTGCCGTGCTTATGAAAATGAAAATTACTATTGTAATGTAACAGTAGGTTCTTTTTCACAGACCTTTATAGTTTAATTCTTATGCAAAGTGTTGCTGATACAAAAATCTTTTATTTTTATAGAAAAAGATCAAAATGAGATATTTATTTTGTTTAAGGCTCGAGAACACCGTGACCAGGAAGAAGACAAACTAGCTGAGCTGAATCTGAAGAACCGCAGCCTCCAGGAACTTATCGCCACCTTAAAGGACGGGCGCGGTGCGGCCAAAGTGGCAGAATGGCACGGCAAGATGGACACCATCAGACTAGAGGAACTGAAACAGAGGCGGCTCAACAGTAAATTACAGGGACAGGTGAGGGGTGGATCTCAGGTTTTGTCATAAAATTACAGTAACAAGTTAGGGGTGGATCTAAGGATTTGTAATAAAATTACAGGAATTGGTAAGGGATGGATCTTGGGTTTTCTTATTAAAATTATAGGGACAGGTGAGAGGTGGATCTCGGGTTTTATTATATACATTGTAAATTACAGGGATGGATGAGGGAGGATCTCAGGTTTTGTTGTAAAAATTACAAGACAGGTTGGTGGGGGGGTGGATCTCAGAGTTTGTTATAAACATTACAAGGACAGGTAAGGATGGATTTCAGATTTTGTAATAAAAATACAGGGACAGTAGAGGGGAGGATCTCGGGTTTTGTAATAGAATTACAGGGACAGGTGAGGGGTGGATCTTGGGTTTTGTAATAAATAGTACTGGATTGCTAGGTTTTTTTTTTAGTTCTATACAAAAAAAAATTGCATAACTTTGAACAAGAAAAAAAATGCTAAAATTATTTCCCATTATTTCATAAAATCCAAGAGACCTGCTATAAAAAGTTGGAATTTTACATTTTGAAATGTAAAGAATAAAATCCCCACAACATAATGCAGAGCTTGGGATGTCTGGATAAATAAAATCCCCACAACATAATGCAGAGCTTGGGATGTCTGAATAAATTCCCACAACATAATGCAGAGCTTGGAATGTCTGAATAAATTCCCACAACATAATGCAGAGCTTGGGATGTCTGAATAAATTCCCACAACATAATGCAGAGCTTGGGATGTCTGAATAAATTCCCACAACATAATGCAGAGCTAGGGATGTCTGAATAAATCCCCACAACATAATGCAGAGCTTGGGATGTCTGAATAAATTTTCAATTTATATCGGTGTCACTGTAGGAAAGTGGTATTGTTTTAACAGATTAATATTCAATGGGTTAATACAGGGCGAAGCCCTCTCACGGCCCAAAGGGCCGTTAGAGCGGAGCTCTCCCTATAGGTAACACGTATATATATACATGTTTAAAAGGAAAATATAGGAATATAATGAAAAATTAAACCATACCTATGGAACTTGAAAAGTTTGGTACCAATCGCGTCGATTCAAATATTAGCACGTGGACATGTATTCCTCCATTTTGAATCTCGTCTACCCTAGTTCACGTCGTTCTGAGATGTTAGTATTGTTACATAAAATCCGTAAAAGCATGTAAATCTTATTTTCTTAATCATATATAATCACTCCACGATTAACACCATGTTTTTTGTTGTGGTTCAAACGCTATGTTTGTAAATTTGCTAAATAACGATGCTGAATATGACGTCACAATGTACTGTTTACATCAATTGTGTTATATTTCCCGCGTTCCATATATAGGCGGATCAAATGTCCAAAATTAGGATGCTTTGATACAGCTCCGTCCACGTGGTAACATTACTTCGGGTTGTTTTTGTCCTGTTTGGGATACAGATACTAATGCCAAAACGTTTTTGCTCACGCTATAAAACATATTATTTTGTTCATATATATATATATATATATATATATATATATATATATATATATAGATTTACATTTATATTTCATAGTAAATGAGATTTATTTTGTATTCAGTGAGCTGTATTTTGTATTCAGTGAGCTGTATTTTGTTTGAATGAGCTACATGTATGTGTTGTGTTTTGTTTTGTGTAACAGATAAAGTATTTGGAGGGAGTCATCCGGAACAATGAGGCCACTATAGCAGACATGGAAGCAGAGAGTGTCCGGATTACCAAGGTAGGGATCAGAGAGTGTCCGGATTACCAAGGTAGGGATCAGAGAGTGTCCGGATTACCAAGGTAGGAAGCAGTGTCCGGATTACCAAGGTAGGAAGAGGCCCCACAGAAGGAAGCTGTGTCATTATAAACAAACAGTTGTAAATGAGATTATATGCTAACACTGGTATGTACTTGTTTACCTGGAAACACTAATGAGGAGTCATCAACTCAAAAGGAACAGAAAGTTTTATCTATTGCAGACCTTGTGTAATCCGAAGTGTTATCTCGAAATGTACATCACGTTTCAGTATTTCCTCTCCTATACTTTTTTGAAGCAGATTTTCTTTCCAGAACGTTTTGTGTTATGATTGAATCACTTTGTGTGTACATGTACATTACATCAATATATAAATGTGATACTATCTGTGTACATGTACATTACATCAATATATAAATGTGATACTATCTGTGTACATGTACATTACATCAATATATAAATGTGATACTATCTGACCAAAGCCAAACCTCTTTATTATGCTATTGCACAAAGGATGTCTTTTCTGTGATAGCATGATGTAGAGGTCTGGCTTAGTCAGATTGTGTGTGATGTACAGTGATAGCATGATGTAGAGGTCTGGCTTAGTCAGATTGTGTGTGGTGTACAGTGATAGCATGATGTAGAGGTCTGGCTTAGTCAGATTGTGTGTGATGTACAGTTATAGCATGATGTAGAGGTCTGGCTTAGTCAGATTGTGTGTGATGTACAGTGATAGCATGATGTAGAGGTCTGGCTTAGTCAGATTGTGTGTGATGTACAGTTATAGCATGATGTAGAGGTCTGGCTTAGTCAGATTGTGTGTGGTGTACAGTTATAGCATGATGTAGAGGTCTGGCTTAGTCAGAATGTGTATGTTGTACAGTGTACTGATTCTGTAATGAAACAATTTCACTGCTACAAGAAAGAAATGATAATTGTTAAAAAAAAAAAAAAAAGATTTCAATATTCATATGATGAAAATTGGTTGTAATACTATTAGGATTGTGAAGAGAAGCAGCTGAGATGATTTCAATATTCATGTGATGAGAATTGATTGTAATACTTTTAGGATTGTGAAGAGAAGCAGCTGAGATGATTTCAATATTCATGTGATGAGAATTGATTGTAATACTTTTAGGATTGTGAAGAGAAGCAGCTGAGATGATTTCAATATTCATGTGATGAGAATTGATTGTAATACTTTTAGGATTGTGAAGAGAAGCAGCTGAGATGATTTCAATATTCATGTGATGAGAATTGATTGTAATACTTTTAGGATTGTGAAGAGAAGCAGCTGAGATGGGAGCATAGAGAAGTAGAGCTGGAGCGTACGCTGCAGAGAATGGAGGATCAGGCGCAGCAGATTGCTGGGGCAGCATCCAAGGTGAGTTAACGATGCCTCGTGTGTTAGAACGTTACGTAGCAGAGCCCTGATGAGCAGGTTCCTGACTCAATATTTAGAGGTAAGCAAGATTTGTGATATACAGAAATATCCTGTACAGTATTGGGAAAGGAGAGACAGGCCAGCAGATTTCTGAGGCAGCAGCTGAGGTCAGTCAGCACTGAATTCAGTCTCACAGTATGCAAAGAAAAAAATAAAGAGATTTGATATTCCTCAAAATTGTAATTCTATCTTTATAGAATGAATTGCCATAGAAACAAATCTCATTCAAATAAATAACAGTGCTGGCATTTTATGGGGGGAAAGATTATTTAATTGAAAGCGTATCATTAAATTGATGAAATACTGTGCACAGTCATTCAAAACTGCAGGCAAAAAGAATATCTTATCTAAGATTGCTTCAAAGTATGTTGTGTATGACAGAACTATATTATTATTTATACACTTTACTGCAAGTTTTAGTTTGATCAATAGAATTTTACTATTATTTATATGTTTCAGTTGAGTGATAGAATTATATTATTTTTTATATGTTTCGTGATAGAATTATATCATTATTTATACGTTTCAGTTCTAGCAATAGAATTATATTATTATTTATACGTTTCAGTTTGAGTGATAGGATTATATTATTATTTATATGTTTCGTGATAGAATTATATTATTATTTATATGTTTCGTGATAGAATTTTATTATTATTTATACGTTTCAGTTTGAGCAATAGAATTTTATTATTTATACAACATCTTACCACATATTTCAGTTTGAGCAGGCGCTTGGCTCACTGCCAGACTCCAAACTTCCAGTTGCTAACCAATTGGAGCAGGCCATCACAACCATCAAAAGCAATGTCAAGGTCATCTTGGACATACAGGGTGAAAACAAAGTACTCAAAAAGGTAGGGGTCAAGATTATGGGGTATTAGAATTGTCCTAAATCATTTTTCACTAGATTCTGAAAATGCATAATTATGCATTGTTAATTTTTGGATTTAGGTAATGCTTTTTATAAGAAAAACATAAATCATGGTGTAGGGTTTTTTTTTTATTCCATTAAACAAAAATTAAATTCTGTTAATTATAAATTTAATTTGATGAGTACAATGCCATGTAGCAACCATTGATGATGTAAATTCCATTAATGATTAATGTTGCATTGACGAATGAATTTGTGTTCGCTGATGAAATAATTCATATCCTGAATGATGCGCCATCGCAACTATTGATGATTTGTTAAAGCAACATTTATCATTGATGGATTTTATATCATTAGTGGTTGCTACAGTGCTTTTTTTATATAAGTGAAAAAAATACACTTTAATTTCTCACAGAATGTTTATTTTCATACACTTAGGACTACTGTTTAACAAGAAATTAATTCACTATATTTTCGTTATATTTTATACATCTTTTTTTTTTATACTTTGTAATTGAATATGTATTATGCTGATGAGCCGTAAGACTTAAAGCCAATAAACAATACAATATTTGTGGGAATAAAAATTCAGCAAATTCAACGTACAGTGAATAATTATTCAAAATTTGATGAAATTTAAAACTTACTGTGATCTGCTGCACATTGATACAATATCTTATATACTGTCATTACAGCATGTAGAAAGTTAATTAGTTACACAATATCTTATATACTGTCATTACAGCATGTAGAAAGTTAATTAGTTACACAATATCTTATATACTGTCATTACAGCATGTAGGTAGTTAATTAGTTACACAATATCTTATATACTGTCATTACAGCATGTAGAAAGTTAATTAGTTACACAATATCTTATATACTGTCATTACAGCATATAGGTACTTAATTAGTTACACAAGGAAATTTACTTTGCTACAAAATTTTACAGAGGAATGAGCAACTGGAAAAAGGTCTGCAAGAAGCTGAGAGAACTGTGATAGCTCGAGATAAACTCATCTCTGAGCTGAGACTCAGAATGCCCGCCACATCTGAGAGAGATGAGATCATCCTACGGGCGACCTCAAAGGTCAATACGGCCATGTCCCAGAAACCTGCAGAGAAAGACTTCCAAAGTGAACACTCCATAAAAATTGCTCAGTCAACCATATCCAGTTTACAGGTAACTCACCCAGATCCCAAGGAAGGAAGCAGGTGTTGTACAACAACAACGAATTCAATTATTTATTCTTAAATAAATACAATATGTGTATTGTAGAGAAGTAATTCGTAATATATAATACAATACATAGGATGCAGTTAACATGGAGGACACGTCCTCTCCCTTATAACCATTAAAAATTTGCATAATCTTTTAAGTACAATATTAACATTTTTACAATTATGAAGCTGTTTAAATCTATATTTATTACAAATCTTCACTCCTAAAAGAGGGAATGAAAAAATGAATTTCTTTATATTCTGTTCATATTGAATGATATGAAAAAGTTTTATAGCTGTATGTATCATTTACTGAAAGTTTTGTTTTACTATAAAGTCATTCACTTATCACACCTTAAAATACAAATTGGATTCTTTCTACGAATTAAATAGATGAAAATATATCACCCCCTGTCTGGCATGAATAGAGAAAAAAAAAAGTTTGCACAACTTTTCAAATTGATTGAATTGAGAGAAAGAGAGTTTGAATACGATTAAAGATGGTATGCAGCTTTCTCTCGTAAGGCCACACTACTCTTCTCTCACAACTCCTCCTTCAGTAAACTTTTTGATCTGCCCTTACAGATCTAGGATGCAGGTCTCGTCATCAGCATGTCAGTATAGTAACATATTTTGCTTAGCCTTGATGTTTAATGTGCATGCATGATTAAATCCTTGTTGAATAAAAATCTAGTTAGCAGTGTATAATGGAATTAGGAAATAGCATGCAGTTCTTCATTTTATATTGTGAGGATTCAGATTCCAAAATATTAGATAAATGAAGGTGGGAAATGTACAATATATAATGGATGAAATGGAAAGAGTAGTGATTTAGATTTGTGATATACAGATGTGCGTGTAATGTTGCCTGTCTCTGGGATTTTAGATTTATGACACCTCATGCATGTATAGTTTTAAGTTTTGGGTGGGGTTTTTTTTTCAGGCCAGGATTCAACAGAAGGAAGAGACTATTGCCAAATACCAGGAGCTACTGAAACAGGCTCGTGACGACATGCAAGAGATGAACAAACGACACGAACAGGACCTCAAGAACATGCAGCTCAAGATCCATCAGAACACGGACGCCGCGTTCAACAAGTTCAAGGAGGCTGCTCGGGACCTGATGGCCAAACAGCAGCTGAGACAGCCACCCACAGAGAAACAGGTCATTGATTGATCAGTTGTTGTTTGGGGTCCTGTTTATTGATCATTTGTTGTTTTGGGTCCTGTTGATTTATCATTTGTTGTTTTGGGTCATGTTGAGGTTTTTCTGCTAAATATAAAATGTAACTCGTGTATCTGAACTAGAACTCTTTGGAAACTACACTTTATGTATATATTGTTTATAAAGCTAAGATATCATTTGGAATTCATAGATCGTATGAATGCTTTAAGTCCAGGTAACATACTGTAAACATATTATATTTGGCATGTACGATATTTGGTGGAAATCGTTTTTTCAACAAGTTAGCGTAGATTTGATTTAGCGCATTCCTGAATTACTTTAAACATCTAGATTTACGGATAGCATTTAGCGATGTATTTGATTTAGCGGAAGCTGTGTTCCGCCATAGGCGCTAAATAGAATACACAGCCAAATGTAATACATTTACAGTAGTGGTCATCTTGTCACTGCTCCGTCCTGAGTTTAATTCTCAGGGTCAGCAACAGTTGTACATGGTGGTCACTCACTCGGACATGTAGATTTCCTCCATGTCTTCCTCTGATTCCCCCCCCCCCCCCCCCATGCCTCCCTCTGATTTCTCCCCATGCCTCCCTCTGATTTCTCCCCATGCCTCCCTCAGATTTCCTCCCATGCTTCCCTCTGATTTCTCCCCATGCCTCCCTCTGATTCCCCCCATGCCTCCCTCTGATTTCCTCCCATGCTTCCCTCTGATTCCCCCCATGCCTCCCTCTATTTTCCCTCCATGCTTCCCTCTGATTCCCCCCATGCCTCCCTCTGATTTCCCTCCATGCCTTCCTGATTTCCCTCCATGCCTCCCTCTGATTTCCCTCTGATTTTCCTCAGATTTCCCTCCATGCCTCCCTCTGATTTCCCCCATGCCTCCCTCTGATTTCCCTCCATGCCTCCCTCTAATTTCCCTCCATGCCTCCTTCTGATTTCCTATGCCTCCCTCTAATTTCCCTCTATACCTCCCTCTAATTTCCCTCCATGCCTCCCTCTGATTTCCTTCCATGCCTCCCTCTGATTTCCTTCCATGCCTCCCTCTGATTTCCTTCCATGCCTCCCTCTGAATCACTCACACTTATATCTAATACATTAAGGAATGAAAGTAATTTTCACTAATTTTATGCAATTGAATATCAAGTAAGTTGAAGCAGCTTACGAAGTATAAAAACTGTGAAGCAGTTTATGAAAGAGTATAAACTGTTCCAATGACTTTGTATTGTATAAAATGAGTAGAAATTACTTTCATTCCTCATGATTTAATTTAGTATACTGCATTTGATATTATTTGATAAATAATTCAAAAGAAATTATCAATTCTATATGGTGCATAACAATATAATTGCCATAGCAACAAAATGGAAATAGTGCAGCCAATCATATTGTAACGTCATTCCTAAGCTGTAACTGACGATAAATTAATTGAAAAACAAAAGAACAAATATTTAACATATTTTTGATTAAATACATACAACTTAATAGAATCAGAGTGAATCTAAAGCAATAAACCCGTCAAATCAGCAGAAAATGTCGATTCATGAATCATTGTCATCCTGTCAGTAATTCCTGCTCGTAATCTCTGATGTGCATTGACCTTGGAGGTCACCAGTTCGGAAAAAAGCGAAAGAGAGGCACTGAGCACGTGTCAGATTTCTAAACAATTTTACATGCCAATTTTATAGAAAATTCACTATCAAAATTTGATTTGAGTTGCACATTTGCGTAATTATTGCTTTCTTACACATATACATGTAGTACTTTTTGTCATTCGTGAAACGATGTAATATTTTAAACAAACAAAATGTGTAGTCACTCGCATCAGTTTCCATCTTTCTATATGATGTCGGTCTCAGCAACCCGATTATGTTCGGCAATCATCGTTCCCGTATCCATGTATACGACGCAGTGGCGGTTTATACGAAACGCTCATTGTATGTATGCTCTCAAACAATATTCCCTTGTTTATTTTGTTGAATTTTTCTTCAGATCTTGGGGATTATATCAGTTATACCGATAGGAGTTCATTGATTCATAATTGGATAATTGAAAAAATGCTGTCAGTTACAGCTTGTATTGCTTTAAAATGGCAGACCATGATGATATCTTAGTACAGTATGATAAACATTGATAACATCAAATGAACCAATCAAATTTCATTTCTGAAATTATTTAGATATATAGAACTTGTTTGTTAATTATTATGGAAAAAATGAAATTTGTATTGCGCTTATACACCATAAATTTAATATTCGTATTTTTGATATTTTTAAAACAAATTTAGGACCCAAGCCATACAGATCTGTATCTGTAGCTTAATTGCCTATGTAATTCTAGATGAACTGTATTAAGGCTTTATTTATCAGGGAACAGATCCAGCGATTTGTCAATTCCTCCACTTGTGCAAATACTGTAAATTTCATTTCATTTGTGAGAACTTTCTTGTTTCATAAATTTGTGTGGTTTTCTTGACATAAAAATGAGGTTTTCATGAATGATTTTGTATATTACATACTGTTTATATACATTAGAATTATGCAAAGAAACCCAGCAAAGCAAGGAAATTACAAAATTATATAGTTAGTAGAAATCTAACTAGTGAGCCCAGCACTGCAATACCTTAAAATCAAATTATTTCATTCCCAGGCTGCAAAGATCCAGGAACTGGAAGATCATTTGACGGAGCAGGACAACGCCATGGCGGCCATGAGTGAGAAAATCCGACAGAGAGAAGAGGAGATAGTCAGCCTTAGAGCCAAACTACAACAGGAGTCTAGACAGTTCTCTGTGCACAAAGACAGGTGGGTGTTACATCGTATCTTACTGCCTGCAAATTTTTAGTATTATCATTGGTTTACATCGATCATGTGAAGACCACGTATATCCCATACACCAACAGTGGTAGTCACGGTTTATGGATGAGTTATTTCCCTTCTCAAGTTTACTTTGGTTTCAAAGCGGTGGACTCCTCAGTACCATAGCTGAAAACTCTCCTCGAAAACGTAAATGTCCAGCTGTTAAACTGAAATGCGGACAGTACATTGAACGCAAATATGTAAGCTCTGCAGTTTCTCACGCCACTTGTGTGTGACATAGTTGTTCCAGGTCACAGTGTATCCTACATGAATGCTTAAAATTATGCAAGTTTTTATTAAAGGCAGTCGGTAAGATATGT
>NC_079166.1:78382643-78397643 GCF_947568905.1 Ostrea edulis | reverse complement strand
TGTGAGATGTGAACATGTTTTAAGATGTTTTTGGTGTGAGAAGTGGACATGTTTTTGTTGTGAGATGTGAACATGTTTTAAGATGTTTTTGTTGTGAGAAGTGAACATGTTTTTGTTGTGAGATGTGAACATGTTTTTGTTGTGAGAAGTGAACATGTTTTTGTTGTGAGATGTGAACATGTTTTTGTTGTGAGATGTGAACATGTTTTAAGATGTTTTTGTTGTGAGAAGTGAACATGTTTTTGTTGTGAGATGTGAACATGTTTTAAGATGTTTTTGGTGTGAGAAGTGAACATGTTTTTGTTGTGAGATGTGAACATGTTTTAAGATGTTTTTGTTGTGAGAAGTGAACATGTTTTTGTTGTGAGAAGTGAACATGTTTTTGTTGTGAGAAGTGAACATGTTTTTGTTGTGAGATGTAAACATGTTTTTGGTGTGAGATGTGAACATGTTTTTGTTGTGAGAAGTGAACATGTTTTTGTTGTGAGAAGTGGACATGTTTTTGTTGTGAGAAGTGAACATGTTTTTGGTGTGAGAAGTGGACATGTTTTTGGTGTGAGAAGTGGACATGTTTTTGTTGTGAGAAGTGGACATGTTTTTGTTGTGAGATGTGAACATGTTTTTGTTGTGAGAAGTGGACATGTTTTTGTTGTGAGATGTGAACATGTTTTACTCTGTTTTTGTTGCCTTTAATAGGAGAAGATGGATGATCTCCAGTCAACTGTGGAGAGGCAAAGGAAGGAGATAAAGAAACGAAAAGACACAGAAGCCACACTTCAAACGGACGTGGATGACCTGCGGGAGGAAATGGGTTAGTTATCAGATTACAATTCTAGCCAATTCAGTTTTTATCTGATTAGGGGACTGTATCTTAAAGCAAATTATTAAATTGAAAAATGTGTTTGGATAAATTTTTGTGTTGAAATTATTTTTTTTTTTGGCAAAACAGAGGGATAGGTGATTGGCTGTTGCTGGCTGATAGTTTGTTGGTATTTTAAAGCTCAGGGCAGGTATTATCATCATGGAATTTGATGGTGATTCATCAGTTATTTACTGTAAAAGTGGTTATTTATGCTGAAGGTTAAGTACACATTTTTCCAGTCAACATTACACATGGGGGAAAATATACGGTAACTGAATATGATATATATTATATCAAATATTTATAAGTATACGCGTGCGGGAAATTTACATGCTTATTACATGTCCATGTCTTTTACAGTAGTTATGTTTAAATTAAGCATGTGAAATGGTCCTTGATCTTATCATGAGGGGATAGACTGGGTAAAGGGAAGGTGAGAGAATGGCAAACAGAGAGAGTGATAAAAGCGACATTTAGAGAAGAAGGAGGGGGGGGGGGGGGAGCAGAGAGAGGAAAGTGTAAACTTATATATTCCTATTAGTATCATCCTCTCTCTAAGCTGTTTTTCTTATAGGAGTTATGAGATTGATCACTGTTTGTTATCTTCACCTTTCATTCTGTGATGATTAATGACTTTCATATTCCATTCATTGACAGCTCGGAAGGACAAGAATTTGAGGAGGTACAAGTCTGACAAAGAAAGGCTGGAGATAGAGGTGGAGGAACTGGAGAAGAAAGTGGAAAGAATGGGCAAGATGGGCACACAGGTAAATACAGGCCCACTTAGTGAACAAGTGGGCAGAGTAAATAAGTAAAGTGGGGCAAGACAAACACGGGTAAGGACAAGGGGAACACACTGGTAAACAAGGGCGACACAGGGAGATAAATAAATCAGAATGCTGGATATTAACCATTATTTAACCACATTAGAAAAAATTACCACATCACTGAAGCCCCTGTATTCAGACTTTCGAAAAATAATGAAGGTCATACCAAAATAATGAAGGTCATACCAAAATAATGAATGGTCATACCAGAAAATGAAGGTCATACCAAATGATGATGAACAAATTGTGCACGTCCTTCATGAATACTATTTGTGTTGGATGGCTTGATAGATATCTAAACATGTGTATTTGGATGCCTTTAGATCAGAAGCAGATGAGGCCTACTCCAGCCAGCTAGAGGTTTTACATGATACAAACATGTAATACACATGATACAAACATGTAATACATATCATGATACAAACATGTAATACACATCATGATACAAACACGTAATACACATGATACAAACATGTAATACACATCATGATACAAACATGTAATACATATCATGATACAAACACGTAATACACATGATACAAACATGTAATACACATCATGATACAAACACGTAATACACATGATACAAACATGTAATACACATCATGATACAAACACGTAATACACATGATACAAACATGTAATACACATCATGATACAAACATGTAATACACATCATGATACAAACATGTAATACACATCATGATACAAACATGTAATACACATCATGATACGAACATGTGATATACATCATGATAAAAACATGATATGACCTATATCAAAACACAGCTTTCATTACATTGATAATTTAAGATTTCTTGGGTTTCTTTTATTTATTTTGAAGTGGTAGTGCATTTGAAATTATCACTGGATTAAAATCAAAAGACCTGCTGTTTAACATGTAGTACATTGTATAAAAGAAAGAAATGAAAATCACAAGAAAAATGATATAGAAAACACTTTTTAAATTTGATTACTGTAATGTTGTTATTGACAGAGAATTGGGGAGGAGAGTCGACATAAGGAGTGTAATTAATGTAATGTCGTTATTGACAGAGAATCGGGGAGGAGAGTCGACATAAGGACTGTAATTAATGTAATGTTGTTATTATCTGACAGAGAATCGGGGAGGAGAGTGGACATAAGGACTGTAATTAATATAATGTTGTTATTATCTGACAGAGAATCGGGGAGGAGAGTCGACATAAGGAATGTAATTACTGTAATGTTGTTATTGACAGAGAATCGGGGAGGAGAGTCGACATAAGGACTGTAATTAATGTAATGTTGTTATTATCTGACAGAGAATCGGGGAGGAGAGTCGACATAAGGAGTATGAGGAGATGAGAAGGAGAGTGAGAATGCTGGAGGAGGAACTGAAGCGTAAGCAGCAGCAGCCAGAGAAACCATACGAGATCTCCAAGGAGACCCCACCCATTAAAGAGCTCACAAAGGAAAAGGTAACTCTTGTAGAATGAGAATGATTTATGATTTAGTGAACTGTAACAATGTATTCAGATCTTGCAGTCTTAGAGTGTAAAACTTCATAAAGTGAGATAATATTGTAAATTTAGTTTATATCTATCATAGAATTACATTATTCCCCCCCCCCCCCCCCCCCCCCCCATTAAGTTGCATTTAGAATTCTTAACCAACTTCACTGTCTAGAGCTAGATCTAGATGCCTTTGATTATTAACCACTGACTTTATGGACAGTAGCTATTCAGAATAACAACCAGACACGAGTTACTGTGGATGCCTCATATGACACGAGTGTTTGATTCTGTGGAGTCTCCATGCAGCATCAGGTTGAGAGAACTTAAAATCCTGAGTGCCATGCTCCGAAGGATAAAATCAATCTTTATTATTGATAAATCAAAGAAAGAAGTTTCATAATGGGAGAGAGACTGCACACAAATTTACACAAATATCGATTTCTCACAGGCAGTATGAATTTCACAGTACATGTACAGTAAATCATGCTTATAATGAACACACTTATAACGAACTCATGCTTATTGCGAAGTAATATTTAATCCCCAATAGAAGGACAATAACGGAGGTTTTATTGGATATGACAAAATTTAGTTATAACAAACTATATCACTGGCTGTAGAGGTTCACTATAACCATGTTTTACTGTATATAACAAACTGTATTTTACTATCTGTAGAAGTTCACTATAACTGTGTTTTACTGTATATAACAAACTATTTCACTGGCTGTAGAGGGCCACTATGATAACCATGTTATACTGTATATAACAAACTGTATTTTACTATCTGTAGAAGTTCACTATAACCGTGTTTTACTGTATATAACAAACTATTTCACTGGCTGTAGAGGGCCACTATGATAACCATGTTATACTGTATATAACAAACTGTATTTCACTGGCTGTAGAGGGCCACTATAACCGTGTTTTACTGTATATAACAAACTATTTCACTGGCTGTAGAGAGCCACTATGATAACCATGTTATACTGTATATAACAAACTGTATTTCACTGGCTGTAGAGGGCCACTATGATAACCATGTTTTATTGTATTACTATTTTGCAGTCTGAGGAGTTAGTGAAATGGGAAGAGAAAAAGAAATGGCAGAAGACAGTGGAGAAAATGAGGACAGCTGTTAGAGAGAAAGAGGCAGAAGTCGAGAGGTTGGAAAAATCCAATAGAATCCTGAAGGATCAGCTGGACAGGTGAGAGAGAGAGGGGGGGCAGGGGAGAGGGGGAGAGGAGAGGGAGGAGATAGAAAGAGAAAAGAGAGAGAGAAAGGAGAGAGAGAGGAGATAGAAGAGATACAAGGAGAGAGACAGAGAGAAGGGAAAGAGAAAGATAGGGAGAGGGGGAGGAGAGAAAGACAAAAAGAGGAGGGAGGTGAGCAAGGAGAGAGAATGAGATAGAGAAGGGAGAGAGAGAAAGAGGTAGGGTGTGAGAGAGAGAGGGAAGAGAGAGAGAGAGGGAGGAGAGAGACAGAGAAGGGAGAGAGAGAGGAGAGAAAAATATAGGAGAGAAAGAAAACAAAAGTATTCATTCCAAGAATATTATTTGTAGTTAATTGGAGCGTGTAACTGATAGAATTACTGTGGAATCATTAGATTTTGGGAGGGAAGGGAGGGCACTCCTATACTCCTATCCCATAAATTCCAAACCACAATAAAATACCCCTGTATATAATACTGTATAGCAGGTTAATATTGCGGTCGAAAAAAATCACGTTTTTTTTTTTTAATTAGCAACAAATCACAGTCGGTTTAATTCGCTGAAAAACAAATCTTAATATCCTGAACTCAATTTTATAACAATATGAAAGATTGATTCACTGAATGTTAAATTCGCTGAAATTTTGTTTCAGCAAATATAGCAAAAATTAACTCCACGAGTTAATTTCCTGCTATACAGTATTTCAATATACAGAAACCATATTCACGACATTACATCCCAAAGAAAGTATCCAATCTCAACAATCTATGACACACACACCCCCCCCTTCCTGGAATTGAATGATTCCACAGTGTTAGGTTAAGTTTTATAGCGAGACGAATTTAGACGTTTCCAATTCAGCTCATAAAGGAATCTAATGAAAATTCTGTGTCACTTACATCAAGTACTGATAATATTCAATATTCTCTTTGAAATTTTCTTTTAAAGCTTTAGAAATGAGAAATAAATACCGACTGATACTTTTGTTGATTGATCTGTTTAAACAGAGCTATAAGGGAGAAGGATCTGACTGAGAAGAAGTTAAGTAATGCCCAGAGAGTCCCTGTTCCTGCCCCGCGGGGACCCCAGGACAAACCAGATCATGTGGTCGAAGAATTAAAAACGAGAAACTACAAGCTACATGAACAGGTAATTCAATAACAAATCAAACTGAATAATCATAATTAAACCATAAAACAAATAGAAAAGTTTGAAGCAAATCTCCCAAATTGTAATGATAGGATTTTCATGAGTTGTCTCGTTTTAGTCTTTAACACGTCACAAAACTTTATCGGGAATATACCCTTCTTCCCAAAGGTCTGGTGATCACTCTAAGAATGAAGAATATACTGATTAGGGCCCTATAGTAATCACTCTGTCCATCCGTCAGTACTTCCTATGGCAGGCAATCATTTTTAAAAGCTTCCTTGTGAAGATTTTCCTTAATTTTATACATAATAATTGGATTAGGCAGAGGAAGACCCCATTTTGTTGGCTTTGTCGTTACAGAGTTATGGGACTTAGAATTTTTAAATATTAATAAGATAATAGCACTGTCTATGGCATTATATTTATCTAATTTGAAATTCTAGTCTTAGAAATTGCACAATATTATGAGATCATACTGGATATGGATACATTTATTCATATTTCATTGTTCTTGTCGGTTAATATGCTATTTATATCACCCTGTGTCATACATTGATTTTAAACCTGTCATGAATATATCTATCTACTCTATCCATCCATCCCTATATTAATATATTGATGGATTATCTATCTTAATTATCAGTACAGATAAAGATCAGATAAGAAAGGCAATAAAAGAGAATATAGATATTGAAATGTCCGCTGGGTGAGAGTTTTACTGCTTTTGCACATTACTCAGAGACGTATAACATTTGTATGTCAGGTGACCAGACTACAGAGGGAGTTAACTCTGGCTAAGGATGTGGCAGTCCGTGAGGTAGAGGTACGCAACAAATATCTGACAGAACAGCTAGAGTCGATGGAGCAAGTGGTGGCACAGAAAGTGTCGGCCACTTCTACACAGCCGGGGGAGGATCCAAAAGGGGTGTCCAGAAGGGAATTTCAGACTTTGTTTGAGAAGAACCAGAGTCTACAGAGACAGATGCTGGCTTTGTCAGAGGAAAATATTGAACTGAAGTTTGAAAGTGAGCAGCACAGGAAAGATGTCCCGAGACTCAAGGTAAAATTGTCATCTATGATTGCTGACTTACAAGGTAACGTCAGAGGAAGTGATGGGCCGATTATAACGACAATCAAAAGTCAGTCACTATAAATCTCCCAACGTCGATTATTGATTAGGATTTCCATAATTGATTGATTTTTATTTTTTAAATGACATACAAAATAATGTAAAAAAAAAAAAAAAAAAAAAAAGACTATATACGACTTGACAATTTCTTCTGAGGGAAAAAAAAATGGTGTCACCATGTGATACTGATCCGTATAATAAGAATGTGCCTCAAGAATTATCTCCATATCCTGGACAGAACACAAAATACAGCATATGGGACTATTTTGGGTTTGTTAAGAAAAAACTGTACTAGCAACGAAAGCCAATCTAGACATGTCTTAGGCAGTTTGCAGGTTGTGTTTGAAAAGAAATACACTAATAAAGGTGATTAGAAAATTTTTAGGGATTTTGTTAAGTTCTCAATCTTTTCGATAATTTATTAAATTAATCAATTATACTCTTTCGATTATATTTGAAAATCAATTATGAAAAATTCCTGATTTTCCATCAATAGTCAGAAATTTTGTTTTTGTCTGGTAGCAAAGAATGCTTACTAGTATTTTGACTGTACAGGTTAAGTCGTTTACTAGTATTTTGACTGTACAGGTTAAATCGTCTACTATTATTTTTTGACTGTACAGGTTAAGTCGTTTACTAGTATTTTGACTGTACAGGTTTAAATCGTCTACTATTATTTTTTGACTGTACAGGTTAAGTCGTTTACTAGTATTTTGACTGTACAGGTTAAGTCGTTTACTAGTATTTTGACTATACAGGTTAAGTCGTTTACTAGTATTTTGACTGTACAGGTTAAGTCGTTTACTAGTATTTTGACTGTACAGGTTAAATCGTTTACTAGTATTTTGACTGTACAGGTTAAGTCGTTTACTAGTATTTTGACTGTACAGGTTAAGTCGTTTACTAGTATTTTGACTGTACAGGTTAAATCGTTTACTAGTATTTTGACTGTACAGGTTAAGTCGTTTACTAGTATTTTGACTGTACAGGTTAAGTCGTTTACTAGTATTTTGACTGTACAGGTTAAGTCGTTTACTAGTATTTTGACTGTACAGGTTAAGTCGTTTACTAGTATTTTGACTGTACAGGTGAAATCGTTTACTAGTATTTTGACTGTACAGGTTAAGTCGTTTACTAGTATTTTGACTGTACAGGTTAAGTCGTTTACTAGTATTTTGACTGTACAGGTTAAATCGTTTACTAGTATTTTGACTGTACAGGTTAAGTCGTTTACTAGTATTTTGACTGTACAGGTTAAGTCGTTTACTAGTATTTTGACTGTACAGGTTAAGTCGTTTACTAGTATTTTGACTGTACAGGTTAAGTCGTTTACTAGTATTTTGACTGTACAGGTTAAGTCGTTTACTAGTATTTTGACTGTACAGGTTAAATCGTTTACTAGTATTTTGACTGTACAGGTTAAGTCGTTTACTAGTATTTTGACTGTACAGGTTAAATCGTTTACTAGTATTTTGACTGTACAGGTTAAGTCGTTTACTAGTATTTTGACTGTACAGGTTAAATCGTTTACTAGTATTTTGACTGTACAGGTTAAATCGTTTACTAGTATTTTGACTGTACAGGTTAAGTCGTTTACTAGTATTTTGACTGTACAGGTTAAGTCGTTTACTAGTATTTTGACTGTACAGGTTAAGTCGTTTACTAGTATTTTGACTGTACAGGTTAAGTCGTTTACTAGTATTTTGACTGTACAGGTTAAATCGTTTACTAGTATTTTGACTGTACAGGTTAAGTCGTTTACTAGTATTTTGACTGTACAGGTTAAATCGTTTACTAGTATTTTGACTGTACAGGTTAAGTCGTTTACTAGTATTTTGACTGTACAGGTTAAATCGTTTACTAGTATTTTGACTGTACAGGTTAAATCGTTTACTAGTATTTTGACTGTACAGGTTAAGTCGTTTACTAGTATTTTGACTGTACAGGTTAAGTCGTTTACTAGTATTTTGACTGTACAGGTTAAGTCGTTTACTAGTATTTTGACTGTACAGGTTAAATCGTTTACTAGTATTTTGACTGTACAGGTTAAGTCGTTTACTAGTATTTTGACTGTACAGGTTAAATCGTTTACTAGTATTTTGACTGTACAGGTTAAATCGTTTACTAGTATTTTGACTGTACAGGTTAAATCGTTTACTAGTATTTTGACTGTACAGGTTAAATCGTTGTTTGCATAATGTGAATTATGGATATATACATATATTGTACACTTAAAGTTGCATTGTCTGTAAATCTGGTAGAATATGGAATCAGAGTAAATCATCAAGATATTGGATTTCAGAGGTTTGAAAATCAAACTGACATTTACAATATGTTAAGTTCATTAATTTAGTTTCTGTAGATCTGTTTATGTTGTGTAGGAGACCATTAACTTAGTTTCTGTAGATCTGTTTATGTTGTGTAGGAGACCATTAACTTAGTTTCTGTAGATCTGTTTATGTAGATCTGTTTATGTTGTGTAGGAGACCATTAACTTAGTTTCTGTAGATCTGTTTATGTTGTGTAGGAGATCATTAACTTAGTTTCTGTAGATCTGTTTATGTTGTGTAGGAGACCATTAACTTAGTTTCTGTAGATCTGTTTATGTTGTGTAGGAGATCATTAACTTAGTTTCTGTAGATCTGTTTATGTTGTGTAGGAGATCATTAACTTAGTTTCTGTAGATCTGTTTATGTTGTGTAGGAGACCATTAACTTAGTTTCTGTAGATCTGTTTATGTTGTGTAGGAGACCATTAACTTAGTTTCTGTAGATCTGTTTATGTAGATCTGTTTATGTTGTGTAGGAGACCATTAACTTAGTTTCTGTAGATCTGTTTATGTAGATCTGTTTATGTTGTGTAGGAGATCATTAACTTAGTTTCTGTAGATCTGTTTATGTTGTGTAGGAGACCATTAACTTAGTTTCTGTAGATCTGTTTATGTTGTGTAGGAGATCATTAACTTAGTTTCTGTAGATCTGTTTATGTTGTGTAAGAGATCATTAACTTAGTTTCTGTAGATCTGTTTATGTTGTGTAGGAGACCATTAACTTAGTTTCTGTAGATCTGTTTATGTTGTGTAGGAGACCATTAACTTAGTTTCTGTAGATCTGTTTATGTTGTGTAGGAGACCATTAACTTAGTTTCTGTAGATCTGTTTATGTAGATCTGTTTCTGATGTTTAGGAGAGAATATCAGACCTGCAGAGTTATGTAGAGGCCCTCAAACAGGAAAATGCACAACTTGGGGGAAACACAGCACGGTCTTTCGATTCGTCAGGTTCCAGCGGAGTCCGGAGGGTGAGTAGGCATTTCATGTTTCATCAACCTAATCAAGCAGACTCATAGATATCACAAATCAACCTAATCAAGCAGACTCATAGATTTCACAAATCAACCTAATCAAGCAGACTCATAGATATCACAAGTATCCACATAGTAATGTCTGTCGGATGGGACGTTAAAGGATGTCCCGTGTCAAGGATCACAACCCCCCGGCACGCAAAAGATGGTTTCCCTGATTTTCAGAAAAAAGTAGGCTCACTGGGGGCCATCAGGAAAACTCAAACACTCACAACCAAATATATTTCAAGTAGTTAACCATCGTTAAATGGCAAAAATATTGCCAAAACGGCGTAACACCATAATCAATCCATCATACCACACAGTCTTTATCTTCTGTCTGTGTAATCACAACACACAGTCTTTATCTTCTGTGTATGTCATCACAACACACAGCCTCTTCCATCTTGTACATGAAGACAATTCTTGTATAAACCCGAGGATTGATTGATTGTATCTTACTTAACGTCTCACTCGAGAATTTTTCACTCATATGGAGATGTCACCAAGACCGGTGAAGGGTTTCAAATTTAGGCCTATTCTCGGCGCTTACGGCCATTGAGCAGTGAGGGTTCTTTAGCGTGCCACACCTACTGTGACACGGGTCATCCGTTTTTAAGGTCATCTCCGAGGACCCGTGACATTCACACCTAATGCCGAGCGTTTGGCGATGGAACTGTCACTCCCTGTTTTAAAAACTTGGGTGTGTCGCGGTCGGGATTAGAATCCCGAAAACCTGAGATTGCATTGTACGGTATATAAAACTCTATGTGTCCTTATTTTTGTATGTTCAATGTTTACCTGCTGTACTATTTGGTGCAGGGTTTGACACTAAAACACATACCGAGTCTACTAAATGATAGGTCAGGTCAGGTAAAATGTCGGCTTAGTCCGACTGGTCAAATTGATTGATTGAATATTGTTTATCATCCCTCTCGAGAATATTTCACCCATATGGAGACGTCACTAATGCCGGTGAAGGGCTGCAAATTTAGGCCTATGCTCGGCGCTTATGGCCTTTGAGCAGGAAGGGATCTTTATCATGCCACACCTGCTGTGACACGGGGCCTCGGTTTTTGCGGTCTCATCCGAAGGACCCACCCCATTTAGTCGCCTCTTATGACAAGCAAGGGGTACTGAGGACCTATTTAAACCCAGATCCCCTGGTCAAATTGAAAAAATAAACAAGAAACTAACTTATTTTAAACCATAGGACATTTTATTCTTAAGTAAAAAAAAAAATAGCTGTAAAAATAAACTGTGATGACATAATCTCTATTTTTAGTTGTAATGAAAAAATCGCAGTAGGAAGTGATGTTTTAGGACATCTACTCATTAATTAAAAATATAAAATTAATGTGTGTAAATTTTGGATAGAAAAAATGTAAATTGAAGTCAGTTTAATTTCAAAAAACAGTTTATTTGAATTAGATGTAAGAACGTTTTTATCAAATTAATGAATTACGTCATAAACAGCCATTTTTCGGTGTTGACATATGTGCAGAATGTCTATATTCAAATACGACTTCTCATCCTCACAGAAAGATGTCCCAAGAGAAAAAAAGAAAATTTATGGAAGACATTAAGCAGCCTATATTAAATGAAACAGAAATAAAAATAAACAGTCATGGTCATTTTATTGACTGAAGAATTTCCATGCTGGATGGAATTTAAAGAAGCAGAAAATGTTGTGTCTTAAGATAAAATCATCAGATGATGAGACTGAAGATTTTTTATGAGATAATTGAATATGTTTTAGTACAAACTTAATGTTTGTCATTTAAGTTCAGTATTTGAATATGGAAAAACTATCCAGTTTTTTTTTTTCTTGAAAGTTGGTCGAGCTAGTGGATGGAAGGTCAGGTCTAGTAAAAATTATTTGAAGTACTAAAAACGTAAATGTCAAACCCTATAGTGTAATCATGATTTAGTGCTTTTTCTGTGTTTAATGATGGATGAATTGAGATCTTAGTGCAGGCATAAATTAGCGCCTTTGTTCACTATCAAAGGTGCTGAAGTATGAATCCAGTTAAAATAAGTGCATGTGCAGTACTTCTGTTAAAAAACAAATTGTGTGAAAACTTTAGAAGTGCTTTTTGTAGTATTTAGGATTTTTTAAAGACATGTAATATAAGTACATTTATTATAAATATTATTACTAAAATATTCGATTAATATAACATTTGAGGGCACAGACAGAAATCCTGAATGTATGGACATTTATAATAAACAGATCGGAGACAGTGGGAAGACTGCTCGAGAACTAGAGAAGACAATAGCCCTTCTGAAGAAGGTTGTAGAACGAGTGCAAATGGAAAATGAGGAATTGAAGAAAGCTCCACATGTGACAGGAAATGAAGAACTGCAAAGTCTGAGACAGGAAAATGCGGGATTAAAGGTGTGTTTTATCAAGTCTGAGACAGGAAAATGTGGGATTAAAGGTGTGTTTTATAAAGTCTGAGAGAGGAAAATGCGGGATTAAAGGTGTGTTTTATCAAGTCTGAGACAGGAAAATGCGGGATTAAAGGTGTGTTTTATAAAGTCTGAGACAGGAAAATGCGGGATTAAAGGTGTGTTTTATAAAGTCTGAGACAGGAAAATGCGGGATTAAAGGTGTGTTTTATAAAGTCTGAGACAGGAAAATGCGGGATTAAAGGTGTGTTTTATCAAGTCTGAGAGAGGAAAATGTGGGATTAAAGGTGTGTTTTATAAAGTCTGAGACAGGAAAATGCGGGATTAAAGGTGTGTTTTATTAAGTCTGAGACAGGAAAATGTGGGATTAAAGGTGTGTTTTATAAAGTCTGAGAGAGGAAAATGCGGGATTAAAGGTGTGTTTTATCAAGTCTGAGACAGGAAAATGCGGGATTAAAGGTGTGTTTTATTAAGTCTGAGACAGGAAAATGTGGGATTAAAGGTGTGTTTTATAAAGTCTGAGACAGGAAAATGCGGGATTAAAGGTGTGTTTTATAAAGTCTGAGAGAGGAAAATGTGGGATTAAAGGTGTGTTTTATCAAGTCTGAGACAGGAAAATGTGGGATTAGAGGTGTGTTTTATAAAATCTTTGACAGGAAAATGTGCGATTGAAGGTGTGTTTTTGCAATGCAAGTGTTAAGATAAATTTTTGAAAGAATTATTAATACAACAGTGTCTTGGCTTAAACATATAAAATGAATCAAATGTCCTGCAGGAGAAATTTTTTCACTTCATTTTATGTGCAATACAAATGTATGCTTGAAAGAATAATTAATCTGCAATTAACTAATTTGTTTCAGGTTTGCATAGTTTTATTAGATCAGGATTGAAATAAAATTTTGGTATTTTTTTCCAATAGAAAGAATAAGATAAACTTCATACATGTATATTGAAAGTAAATGAATGGCATACCAAATAATGAATTTACTAATGATTTACAGTGGAGCCTCATTAATCCGGACACTTTGGTTCCCAGCAAAATCGTTCAGATAAATAAAACATCCAGATAAATGAATCACATATTTTAGATCTTTATATAAGTAAACAATATGCTTACTTTATTGATGTGTAGTGAACTAAACACATTTTATCATTAATTTTATGATTTAACCATTAGTAAATGCATCGTAATAATATTAACATTTACTTTCATTTTGAAGCAATAAAATTGAAATATCAAAGTACATGTGCAGTGTATTTGTATATGTGTACATTGTATGTGTTAATCAACACTGTCTACAAACAAATATTCAAAATTGTATTGCATGCACTAAAAACAAATAATTAGCACAAAATGTTACTGAGAAATAAATAAACTAATAGTAACCAACATAATCATTTACACTTCACGCATTTTTTCACGTACACTTTTACTTCTTAAAGAATATTAAATCTTTCAGCATTCACGGGTCAAAACAGTTTTCGTAGTTCAAAGGTGATCTAAGAATTTCCTGTTTGTCATGTCAGCTAGTTGACATTAAGTAGTTGACAAAAATTCTATCTGCCAGTTATTCTAGAATTATCCAAGCCAATATCGGGAGAACAAAATCATTTAAGGTCATAATATTACGAACTACTACTGCTTTGAACTAGCCACGCGCACTTATAAAATTATTTTGATGTGATAATAACGGAACAAAACTCAGGCAAAACTAACATTATGAGTATACATACAAAATTTAATTGTCATTTTCATAAAATGGTAGTTTTTTCACTTCTACCCAGTGTTTAAAAAAATAAAAACAATATATAAAGCTCTACAACAGCGTAACAAGAATCAGTCGTAAATAGGTACATTCTATATGCGGGGCATTTTATACATTAAAAACTTGCTACATGTACATACACATATATTTCACTTCAATCAACAGTATAAGATCCAGAATCTAGTATAATATACAGTCTTTTGATTTGAATAAGTCGATATCAATTTACGAATGAGTACATCTAATATGTGTAGCAGTTCAATAAAGCACACTATTACAACAGCATGATGATGTTTGATTTATTAATACTATTAGACTATTGATCAAGACTATAAAATAATGTGCTGCAGATTTATTTACCAAATTCAACACTACACACAGTACAGATTCGATTTGCAAAAATTAAAACTTAGCAAAACACTGTCTTGGGCGGCACATGCTATCTATCTGACACATCATCACACACCACCTAATTTAAGGAAGATGTTGACAGGTATTCGCTTCAATTACTGTGGCTTGTGTTATCTTTATGATTTGCACTTTGTTGAAATTGTTCGAGACAGACCTTCCTCCCCCCCCCCCCCCCCCCCTCCAAAATTATCATCTGGATTAATGGTACAATTTTCAATGCCTTCTAACGTTTTGTAGTAAAAAATTACTGTCCGAATCTGGAAAGCGGATTTTCAGATTAACGATGCAAAGTAATGTGTAAAAATTCCATTCTCCAGAAAAATCATCTGGAAGGTAAAGCGTTCGGATTATTGGCGTCTGGATTACCAAGTTTCCGCTGTATATGAATTTCTAGTG